>NC_134688.1:398963269-399265769 GCF_050947455.1 Rhinoderma darwinii | reverse complement strand
TTCTATTCAAACAATATAGCTAGACCGTCTTTTACGTCTAGTGCAAAGGTTAGTTCTAGAATGCCGCCGAGCAGGAAAGTCTACATGCCATATAAAGTTGGCGAGCTATTACATTTTTATTGGTTTCCGCATTTCCGGATCATTTGGTCGCAGTTGCATTGTTGATGTATAATTCTCTCTAATCAGTGCAAGTAGATACCAGTATTACCAGTCATAAAGTATGGTTTTATCTATTCCAAAGTGACCCCACGCACCATTGTCCGTTTTAGAAGAAGCTGTCTTTGCAAGTGGAAACATAGTGTCTTTAAGGCCCTGTTCACACGGAGTTTTTTGCAGGAGGAAAATTCCTCCTGTAAAAACTGACCCTGGAGGTTTTCATGTTTGATGTGGTTTTTGACGTGGTTTTTGAGGCGGTTTTCCAGGCGGTTTTTCAGGCTGTTTTTGCCGAGGTTTTCACACGCATGAGGCTGGGTTCACACAACCATGTTACGTCCATAATGTACGGAACGTATTTCGGCCGGAAGACCCGGACCGAAGACAGTGCAGGGAGCCGGGCTCCTAGCATCATAGTGATGTACGACACTAGGAGTCCCTGCCTCTGCGTGGAACTACTGTCCCGTACTGTAATCATGATTACAGTACGGGACAGTTGTCCTGCAGCGAGGCAGGGACTCCTAGCGTCGTACATCACTATGATGCTAGGAGCCCGGCTCCCTGCACTGTCTTCGGTCCGGGTCTTCCGGCTGAAATACGTTCCGTACATTACGGATGTAACATGGTCGTGTGAACCCAGCCTGACATCCTTCTGTCAACGGATCTGTCACCATTGAAATGAATGGTGATGCAAACGGAACTTACTTCACACTTGCCTTTCCGTTGAGGGGTTCCCCTGACTGAAAGCACCGACGGAACCCCTGAGCAGAAACCACGCTGATGTGAACAGGCCCACATTAAAAAAAACATTGTTTTCTGTTTGCATCATCATTGACTTCAATGCTGATGGATCCGTTGCTAATGGGATTCCCTACACTGCGGTATTGGTTCCGTCGAAACGACAGAACCCTTTGCACAACGGGGACAAACAGAAACAATTAGCAACGGATCTGTCACCACTTCACACTTGCCTTTCCGTTGAGGGGTTCCCCTGACTGAAAGCACCGACGGAACCCCTCAGCGGAAACCACGCTGATGTGAACAGGCCCACATTAAAAAAAAAAAAAGTATACTTACTTCTTGAATCAATTTCCCAACATCAATGTCCATTCGGTGGTACACCTCTGCTGTCGTCATTTCTGTTCCTGAAATGTTAAAAAAAAATAAAAAAAAGATGACATACATGAACAACTGCATAACAAAATTAAAAAATTAAAAATAAAAAAAATTGAAAAAAAAAATCTAAAAAAAAAATCAGAAAAATTTTTTTTAAAAAAAATTCGAAAAAAAAAAATGCACAGCTCCATACATGTATAGCATGTATGGAACATAGGAGCAAGTGCACTTACTTGTATTTGGATGCAGGACTTCGGTTTTCTGTATCCCTGAGTTCTGTCCACGATGTTTTTTGTTTTTCAGCCTCCACGAGCAGACAGGAAATGACAGCCCCTTTCTGGGCTGGACTAGCAGCAGGAGACTGCAAGAAACTCCTCCAAAACTCTCGGCAATATACTCGTCAGAAAACACCTCACTAGTTCGAGGTGTTTTTTGACGTGTCCCCATTGCTTTCAATGCGGTTTTGGACGCGGAAACCGCATCAAGAAGGGTCATGTCCCTTTTTGCCGCGAGGCGTTTTTTTTACTCGCGGTAAAAAACGCCTCCGTCTCCCATTGAAATCAATGGGAGTCATTTTGGGTCGTTTTTGGCGCGTTTTCCGACGCGTTTTCCGCGTCAAAAAACGTGTCAAAAAACTCCGTGTGAACAGGGCCTTAAAGATAAGAATTAATGGGATTAAAAAACGCTAAAACACAATTTCTAGTGTTGGGGTATGTTCCCACACACGGGATAAGCTGTGGATTTTCTGCAACAGAAAATCCGCAGCAGAATCTATAAAAAACCCGCAGGATTATCTTTTACAGAAATCCACAGCAAATAGTGTGCAGTTTTTTTCCGCAGCGGATTTAGTGTTAGACATTGATTATAGCAAAGTATATGTGCACCTGCAGTATTTACGGTGTTTCCGCTGTGTAAAACACTGTTAAAACTTCAACAAAACAAATCTGTTGCCGAATTTATGCTCCCCATTGAAGTGTATGGGCCAAACATGCATCAACGCCGCACAGAACACAAAGCATTAATTGACGTGCTGCGGAATTGAAAGTCGCACCGCAGAACACTTTTTGCACGATTTTTGGGCGTTTTTTGTTTTTCGCAGCGTGGGCATAAGATTTTCTAAATCTCATTCACTTTGCTGCTACTGTAAATGCTGCGGAATTTCCGCACAGAATTCCGTTGCAGCATTTACGCTACGTGGGATCCCAGCCTGTAAATGAATATTAGCATAAAATGAAGTACGTGCATAGGAGAGTGTAGCTAGACGCTAGTAAAACACTTCCGCACTGCTGTATTCTATGCAGGTTCTGACCTCCAGAATTATTCTAGGGCTAACTGGTCAGTACAACTTTGTCTAGTGGAGAAATGTCAAGGTTGATTTGGTTATGATTTATGGTGAACTCCTTGGAGACAGACAATTTTTTTTATTTTTTTTTCGTTCTATCATTGCATTCCAACAGCCATAACTTTTTTTTTTTCCCGTAGACATAGCCGTATGGGGACTTGTAATTTGCTAGACAAATTTTAGTTTATAGCGGTACCACTTTATGTGCCATATATTGTACTAGGAAGCCAAAAACGAATTCTTTGTTCTTTGAGTCTCATTTTTACTGTTCACCGTGCTGTAAAAACAGCATGTTCACATAGTTCTGTAGGTTAATACGAAGACTGCAATACCCAATTTTTATTGTGTTTTTTTCATGATAAACTACTTTTACAAACAAAAAAACTATTTAAAAAAAAATTAATACATATGACTTTTTGATCACAATTTATTCAGTTTTTTGGGGAAGCAGGGTGACCAAAAAACGTCTGACTGCTTTGTGATATTTTTTTTTTTTTTCCTACGCCGTTCACCCGGGGGGTTAAATAATGTGATATTTTACTAGTTCAAACTGTGATGAACACCACAATACCAATTATGTTTACTTTAGCTTTACAAATTTTCTTACACTTTTTTTTTTAAAGTACTTCGGGGAACTTACCATGTAATATTAGATCGCTCATGAAATACATTGCAATACTTGTGTATTGCCTTGATCTGTGCTCTACTATTAAGCCTCAAGGAAGACCCGTCGCGGTTTTGTTTTTTTAAACTACATACCTTCCATTATTCCTGGCGTCCTCTCCGTTCCAGTGCTGTAAGATGAACTTTTTTTTGGCCCTCCTGTTGTCCCGCTACAGCCCGTTTTCACTGATGTATTGTCATATAGATATATAAAAAAGACACATGAATTTTAAAAAAAGTATTAAATAAAATACACAATCATGTTTTTTTTTATTTTATACAATAAACATTAAAATAGAAGTCACAATTTATAAAATAATATCCAAATATTAGGTAACGTCGCCACCAAATCAACCTGCACAACAAATTTATAGCGTCATTTATGATGATCGGTATGTGCTCTAAAACAGAAAACAAAATGAAACACTGCGTTTTTGTCAGCATTTTTGCCAACACAAAAATGTGTATATATAGTAAACAATAATGTAAGGGTATGTTCACACATACAAAAAGAAGGGGCTGACAATTACGGAGCGGTTTTCAAGGGAAAACAGACTGATTTCAAGGCGTTTTTTGGAAGCTGAAAGCTAAGTTTATTTTCATTTGAAGCTGCTTTTGAGGGTTTTTTTTTAGGTGTTTTTCATAGTGTCAGTGGGAAATCCGCTCTAAAAACGTCTCAAGAAGTCACATGCTTCTACTTTATAGGAGCCATTTTTTTTAAATTCCGCAGCGTAAAAATACACCACGTGAAGAGCACCGTGTATTACCCATTGAATTCAATGGGAAGCTACATGTAGGTGTTTTGCTAGTGATTTTCCAGGCGTATTTTAAGGGGGTCTACTCTGAGATACGCCTGAAAAAGCTACGTGTGAACATACCACCTTCATAAAATACAACTCGTCCTGCAAAGAACAAAGTCTCATGCAGCTACATCGAGCAAAAAATAAGAGTTCGGCTGTGTTCACACACATTTTTTTGCAGGAGGAAATAAAACCGTCCAACTCCCATTGAAATCAATGGGAGGCAGTTTCCGCGCCAAAAAAAGTTAAAAAAACTCGGTGTGAACAGGGCCTTATGAAAGCCGGGATGCAAAGAGGAAAAACAAACCCAAGAAATGATTGTCCTCGAGCATCGTTTTGGTATCGAGAATCGCAATACTAAATGAAATAGTTTTGGGTAACACGTGACTATTTCAATCTAGGACAAAGGTTCAGTGTTAAGAGAAGGAAGTGCTGTCACAAGACCCACATGGTCAAGAGTCACATGGTCTGTCATCATCGCTAGTTTGAAGTCCGAGTAAAAATGTAACTGCTTAAGAAAGAGATTTTTTTTTTCCCGCACATAGCTGTCATTTCTTGTGGTTATGTAAATATGAGCCATACACACCAATCCTTGTGGCTTTTACATCATCAGAATGACTTCACGCATGGGTGAGCTATGCTGTGTCCTCATGAATGCAGTGGTTTTTTTTTTTAATGTTTTATATTAGACTTTGTAAGTGATATCTCCCCTGCTTGATCAATTATATTCTGACTTTTAAATGTATGTTGTAAAGTGGAAGGATAGATCTAGATCTTATTGTCTTTGTCTTCCTGTAAATTCTTCTCCAAGGTTTACATTGTAGAGAGCGATCTTGTTGTGTAATGTTTGGTATAGGCCTGTAAAACGGCTTTTAAGACAGTGGATTTACACAGATGTGAACTTCTAGTTCTTGCTAAAGAGCTTGTACAGGATTTAAAAAAATGTCCGCTGCCTTCCAAAAACAGTGCCACACCTGAGCTGCAATACCAACCACAACCCATGAACAGGTGTGGCACTGTTTCTAGACGAAAGCAGTAATGTTTTTCTAATCCTGTAAAACTTTACAATGTTAGGCTAGGTTCATACATGGAGTTGTGGAACGACTGAGTGAAAACTATGTCACAAATGGTATGAATAGTATTTATTATCTCTGTTGTGTGACATCACTCTGTGCATTACCCTTTTATTATAATTCTGTTATCCGTGTGCTGTGACATCTTTGTTTGTTCCTATTTTGTGGCATCATCCTGTACAGTGATATCGCATTATTCGCATGCTATGACCTCACTATGCACAATAAACCTTTCCGAAGTCCTCCGTGTTATCCATGTACTGTTATTATTTCTGTCCAGTTACTTAGGCATGTAAAACGTAGGGATCCGGCTTTGGATTTTACATGCGTTGTTTTATACTGCCTTTCATGTCCGTAGGGAAAAACAGCAGCAGCGGATAGGCCATTCTGTGGTTTTGAATAAACACAAGTCCTTTAAAAAAATACTTGTCAAGTGCAGTGTGTAAATGAAATTTGATAAAATGTAATTTACCACAATGTAACATCTGGCTGCTTTTTCCACGGTGAATAAAAACTGCCGAAAAACCTCAGCAAAATGCAGTGTGTGAACGCTGCTCTGTACTGAGGAAAGAGATCTGTCCCAACATGGGAATTGCTAGTTGGCTAATACAAGTTGGACGTTGACTTCAAAGGTGGCTAAGTAAAAAGGACACTTTAAAGGGTCTTATAGGTAAATGGTGGAAAACTAAAAGCATTGTAGGTCATTCCTTGTTTTTGTTTCTTTTTTCGTTTTTTCTGTGTTTTAGTATAGTTGCTCAGTAGTTAACGCTATCATCTTGCAGTACTAGGGTCCTGCGGTTGAATCCAACCACTGCGTGGAGTTGTCTGATTTTTTTCTGGTGTTTTATATGGGTTCCTACGGGTTCTCTCTCACATTCACACGCATTCTGGTTAATTGTATTGCTACTAAATCGTTCTGCGAGTGTGACTTTAAGGGTATGTTGACATGTAGCATATGCGCTGCAGTTTTTCAGTCTGGAATTGTGGGTGGAAAATTTGTAGCATATTAGAGTAGCAGCAAAGTGGATGAAATGTTAGAATATATTGGCGCTATGTAAATATTATATAACACTTGACAATTCAGAGGGTACAGACATTACAAAATCGGACATTACATAGTGACGCAACCCTGCTTGCAAGAGCTTACAATCTATGAGGAAGTAAGGCCTCATGCACCCGACACTAATAACGGGCTCATAGACTTCTATTGGCCACGGGTACCTTCCCGTTTTCTTATGGGAAGGTGCTCGTGCCGTTGAAAAAGATAGAACATGTCGTATTTCAGGGCGTAATAACGGCACGGGCAGCCCATAGAAGTTTATGGAGCTCCCGTAATGACGGGTGGCTACGTGTCTGCACCCGTCATTACGGCAGCATTACTAGGCGACGTCAGTAAATAGTCACTGTCCAGAGTGCTGAAAGAGTTAACTGATCGGCAGTAACTCTTTCAGCACCCTGGACAGTGAATTCCGATCAGAATATAGAGCAACCTGTAAAAAAAAAAAAAACCCGTTCATACTTACCGAGAACTTCCTGCTTCCTCCAGTCCGGTCTCCCGGCCGTTGCCTTGGTGACGCGTCTCTCTCGACATCCGTCCCGACATCCCTGGATGACGTTTCAGCCCATGTGACCGCTGCAGCCAATCACATGCTGCAGCGGTCACATGGACGGCCGCGTCATCCAGGGATGTCGGGCTGGATGTGAAGAGAGGGACGCGTCACCAAGGCAACGGCCGGGTAAATATGAATTTCTTTTACTTTTACCTCGGAAAGGGCTGCCCCTTCTCTCTATCCTACACTGATAGAGAAAAGGGGCTAACGATTAGTGCAGTGCAATTTTGCATCGAAAACGTGCCCGTAAATACGGGTGGAATACTGGTGACACCGGAACCGTATTTACGGGTGGGAAAAAATACGGTCATGTACATGAGGCCTAAGGGAGACCCAAAAATGGAAAAAGTGCTTAAGTCCAATGCTGCAGCCATCTTTTATACATATGCGGTAGTAACATAAAGCTGCATGAGCCGGTCACCAGCAAATATCTGTGTATGAAGTGTATTGGGGTGCAAGGAGTGTGCGGGATATTGCTGAATAAAGGGATCAGGTTGTGAGGACTAGTGTAATCGAGGGAAGGGGGGGCTAAAGGAAAGGAGTTAGATTAGGGAATGTTATAGACCTGTCTAAAAAGATGTATTTTCAGAGCACGCTTAAAACTGTAAATGTTGGGAGCTAGTCTGATTGCCTGGGGTAGTGCGTTCCAGAAAACTAGTGCAGCATGAGAAAAATCTTTGAGACGGAAGTGAGAGGTTCGGATTATGAAGAATATGAATCTTAGATTGTTGGCAGAACGTAGAGCACGGTTAGGGTGGTAGACAGAGATGAGGGAGGAGATGTAAGACGGTGCAGCACTGTGGAGAGCTTTGTGGATGAGTAACCTGTTTAAATTAAATTCTAAAGGTAATGGGCAACCAGTGCATGGACTGGCAAAGGGTAGAGGCGTCAATGTAGCCGTTGGTCAGAAAGATTAAGCTGGCTGCTGCATTTAGGACCGATTGGGGAGGGGAGAGTTTAGTGAGGGGAAGGCCGATTTAGTAATGCGTTTCCACAGTAAGAAAAGGGCGGAATCTGGAGATGATATTGAGGTGCAGGGGACATGAGCGTGCAAGTAATTGTATATAAGGAGTAGCACTGGGCGATTTTGCCCAAAAATGTAATCTCTATTTTTTTTTTTTTTTTTTTTTTTTTTTTTTTTTTTTTTTTTTTTTAACCCTATAGAGTCTATAGGGTTAAAAAAAACTAAAAAAAAAAAAAAGTTGAAATTCAAATATAAAATAGTCTATAGTATAGACTATTTTATATTTGAATTTCAACTTTTTTTTTTTTTTTTTTTTTTTTTTTTTTAAATAAACTGAAATAAATACCAAGACACAATGTAATAACAAAAGCAGCTTAATTTACACGTTTTGGGAGCCATTTAACGACTGCAGTACGTTGTGCTATTCAACGTATAACACTGATTGGTTGAATAATTTTGGATGGCATAGTTGGTCCCACATGTCACTTACCCCATTACTTACATGGTGTTATGTAACTACTGAGCCCTGGTTGTAACAAGAGGGAGGGGCTTGTGGTAACATATGTTGTAGATGCGAGGGTCCCTGGATAGAGGTAATGTGACATGATGTGACCGCTGCCATTCACCACTACATAGAATGATAGTTACCAGCTCTCCTTCTCAAAGACCGCTATTCCCTCCCAACTCTACCGGTCCGAACGGCATCACCAGGTTAACTGCTCGCTGAAGCTCATAGCTCGCTTAATTCCACCAACTTCCGCTCTATGCCAGCAAGCTACGCACAGGTAGGTGACAAGAGTAGCTTCCTCCTGTTGCTCGGTGCGATGGCGCCGTTAGGGAATTGATTCAACGATCAAATTAATTTGATTCATCGCCCAGCCCTAATAAGGAGTAAAGTCCAGATCGAAGTCAAATATACCCCCAAGAAAGCGGGAGTGCTGCCTAGGAGTTATGGTAGTACCACACACTGAGATGGAGACTTCATGTTTAGGGAGGTTAGTAGATTGTAGAAACACAAGGTGTTCTGTCATTTGAAAGATTTAGGCCTCATGCACACGACCGTAAAAACACCCGTTATTACGGGTCGTAATTACGACCCGTAATAACGGGCTCGTAAACTTCTATTGGCCACGGGTACCTTCCCGTTTTCTTATGGGAAGGTGCCCGTGCCGTTGAAAAAGATAGAACATGTCCTATTTCAGGCCGTAATAACGGCACGGGCAGCCCATAGAAGTCTATGGAGCTCCCGTAATGACGGGTGGCTACGTGTGTGCACCCGTCATTACGGCAGCGTTGCTAGGCGACGTCCGTAAATAGTCACTGTCCAGGGTGCTGAAAGAGTTAACTGATCGGCAGTAACTCTTTCAGCACCCTGGACAGTGAATTCCGATCACAATATAGAGCAACCTGTAAAAAAAAAAAAAAGACGTTCATACTTACCGAGAACTTCCTGCTTCTTCCTCCAGTCCGGCCTCCCGGCCGTTGCCTTGGTGACGCGTCCCTCTCGACATCCGGCCCGACATCACATGCTGCATGGACTGCCGCGTCATCAAGGGATGTCGGGCTGGATGTCAAGAGAGGGACGCGTCACCAAGGCAACGGCCGGGTAAGTATGAATTTCTTTTACTTTTACCTCGGAAAGGGCTGCCCCTTCTCTCTATCCTGCACTGATAGAGAGAAGGGGCTGCCGATTAGTGCAGTGCAATTTTGCATTGAACACGTGCCCGTAAATACGGGTGGAATACGGGTGACACCGGAACCGTATTTACGGGCACGGGTCCGTAAATACTGGTGGAATACGTGTGACACCGGACCCGTATTTACGCCAGTATTTACGGGTGGGAAAAAATACGGTCGTGTGCCGGAGGCCTTAGTTTGATAGAGGACATGATGTTAGAGACAGCGGACAGACAATCACTGATGTTTAGTATTCGAGCAGGGGGTTATGCCATGAGAATGGGAAGAGGTATATAATTGAGTGTCCTCAGCGTAGAGATGAGGACCAAGGACTGAGCATCCTCAACATCGAGTTTGAGGAGAGCAAGTAGAAACCTCAAATGATACTCTGAACGAGCGGTCAGAGAGAAGGGAAGAAATTCAAGAG
Source organism: Rhinoderma darwinii (assembly GCF_050947455.1). Classification (NCBI taxonomy): domain Eukaryota; kingdom Metazoa; phylum Chordata; class Amphibia; order Anura; family Rhinodermatidae; genus Rhinoderma; species Rhinoderma darwinii. Next base: position 399,255,944 of record NC_134688.1, on the reverse strand, counting down.
CAGTGTCCTCAAGGCAAATAGAGTTGAGCATATGGTGGAGGAGTTGGTGGTCTACATTGTCGAATACTGCAGAAAGATCCAGAAGAATCAATTGAGTAGTTGCTTCTAGATTTAGCCGTCGGGAGATCTTCGTAAGGGCAGTTTCTGTGGAGTGGAGAGCGCGGAAACCAGATTCTAAGGGGTCAAGAAGAGTTAGCAGAGAGCTAGCGGATCAGGCAAGAGTTGACCAAGCGTTCCAACAGTTTAGAAATTAGAAGATTAGAAACAGGTCAGTAGTTGGCAGCGCAGGACGGGTAAAGATGTGTTTGTTTAGTAATGGAGACATTAAGGCATGTTTAAAAGTGGGGGGAAAGATCCCAGAAAAAGAGAAGTTAAAGACGATCAGTCACCAGATTTCAAAATGCAAATTGCATACGTTCTTAAAAAGATCTCTCATAGCTAGAGGCAGGAAAATTTGGAGAGGGGATTGTACAGCCATTCTTACATGGATTTTCAAAAGAAGTACATCCGCTTCATCAGGTCTCTAAGATCTAGTTAACCCCTTCCCTCCGCAGCCCTTTTTCAGATTTTCATTTTAGTTTCTTCCTCCCCACATTCCAGAAGCCATAGCGTCTTTATTTTTCAGTCGATATAGTACTAGGAGGGCTTGATTTTTGCGGGACGAGTTGTAGTTTTTCGTAGCACCATTTATTTTGCCGTATAATGTACTAGGAAACGTGCAAAAAATTATTTGTGGGGTAGAAAATGGAAAAAAACAGCGATTTGCTCCATGGTTTTTCACCCACGGTTTTTACGGAATTCACTGTTCAATTAAAACAACATGTTAACTTTATTCTGCGGGTCAATACGATTACGGCGATACCAAATATGTATCGTTTTTTCTATATTTTACTACTTTTACAAGTAAAAACCGAAGTGTAAAAAAGATTTCCGTCGATTTAAGTGGTATGAGGGCTTATTTTTTGCGGGATAAGCTGTCGTTTTTAATAGTACCATTTTTGTGTAAATGCGACGGTTTGATCGCTTTTTATTTCATTTTTTGCGGGAGATTAGGTGACCAAAAAATAGACATGCTGGCGTTTACAATTTTATTTTTTTTACGGCGTTCACGGTGCGGGTTAAATAATGATATATTGTAATAGTTCCGACTTTTACGGACGCGGCGATACCAATTATGTTTATTTATTTTTTTAATATGCTCTAGGGGGAAAATGGCAAAAGGGGGGTTTTTTTAACTTTGAATTTTTTTTTTTATTTTTTTTTTTTTACACAAAAAAAAAACTTTAACTCATTTTTACTTTTTTTTTTATTAGTCCCCCTAGGGGACTTCAACCAGCGATCGTTAGATCGCTTGCACGATATACTGCAATACTAATGTATTGCAGTATATCGTGATTCTGACAGTCATCTATTATCATCTGAGGCAGGGCTTAATAGGTGTACAAAGATGGAGGACCTGGGGGCGTTCATTAAGCCCCCAGGCAGCCATAGCAACCATCACCCCCCCCCCCCCCCCCCCCCCCCGCGATTGCGTTGCGGGGGGCGCGATTAACTGTTAGAGGTGGTCGCCCTCCTCTTTTCTGAGGATTTAAATGCTGTGGTCTGTATTGACAAGTTAAACTAGCGGGATCGCGCTCGAGCGCGATGCCGCAAGTTACTCTGAAGTTTCGGCTATAACATACAGCCGGCACCGGCATCGTATGGAACCAGCTCACTGCGTGAGCCCGCTCCATACTTCCCCTACCCGACTTTGGCGTATGGATACTTCAAATGTCGGGAAGGGGTTAATAATGTCAGCAGTTTGTTTTGTGAAATCTGGTGACAGATCCTCTTTTAAATATTTTAATTAGATGACTAGTGTCAGCCGGAGAGGGAGACTGGACCATGTGCGAGGGAAAATGATCGCTAATGCAGGTAGTAGTGTGAAAAGAAGAGACGAGTGTGGGAGGGAAGGGGATCGATGCTACTAGGGCACTGGGAGATATGCCGGATGTTATCAATTTTAAAATTGTGAAAAGTGGCCAGGTCTTCAGCACTGGGATCTATCTATTTTGACAAATCTCATCCACACGCTGTGGGATAATTCTGCACAGCATATGTGCAAAAATTATCCTGCGGTGCGGATTTTAAATCCTCAACATTTCAATTCATACTGTGGATTTGCTGGGGAAGTCAAATGCAGTTGTTTGCGGAACGTGCTGCGATTACGCTGCGTATTCACAGCAAATCCTGCAGGTTAAACGAATAAAATAAAACCCATACTAACCTCTTGTGGTGCTGTAATGGCAATGTGTCCCTGCTCTTCCGGCTGCTCTGTCATGGCGGCCAACCTGTTATAACATTTCATCACGTATGCAAGCCTTCAGCCAATCAGACTGCAGGGATGGTGTGAATATTCAGCCAGTTTTCTATGTTTACATGTAGCGGGTTTGCTGCAGATTTTCTTTTGAGATGTGTGGACGGAAAATCTGCAGCATATTACGGAAGCAGCAAAGTGGATGAGATTTTACCAAATCTCATCCACACCCTACAAAACAAAATCCACAGAGAAAACGTTTATAAATTGATCTGCTGTGCGGATTTGCATTTTTCTTGCAGCTGGGAAATGAAAAATCTTCAACAAATTGCATATGTTACGGTTTTTGCTGCAGATCCACATCAAAAACTTCATAGCGACGACACCTTGTCACTACGTTGTTCTTTGTGCTGTCAATTTCCTGTGATGACGCTGCTTCCCGTGTGACTGCGGCAGCGGTCATGTGGGACGTAGTGTCATCACAAGAGGCCGGCTGCTGAGACCAGATGTGAGGAGCAGGGTAACCTTTCTATAGCAATACCACAGGAGGTGGGCATGGACTTTTTTGCCTCTGCTCTTGCTGCGGTCATTCCGTCTGAAAATCTTAACCAAATTAAGCACAATTTGGTGCAGACTTTTTGACCGAAATTCCCTGCAGGTTCCTGGTCGGATATGCTTCAGACTTTTCTGCAGCGTATTTGACTCGTGGGAACATGATCTTAGGGTGAATTCACACATGGCCTAATTTAACACCCTGGATTTGACTTCAATGAAGCCGCCGTAAATTACGCGTGTTATTTTGTTGCAGATTTGCTGAGGAATTCCTACGGCTTTCACCCTTTGCATTGCATTGGGTGAAATTCTCAGCAGTCCATGGCAAATCCACAACAAATCCGCATGTAAAACATGCAGATTTTGCAGCCGATTAGCGGTGGTCAAGTCTGTGGCATTAAATTACCTCTTGTCGGATTCCACCCTAAAAGGGAAGTTAGATTATGAGCCTCATTGGGAACAGGGACGGATGTTGGATATCCAAATCTTTGAAAAGAGCTGTGGAATATATAGGCCCTATCAGAGATAGTGGGGATGAAATCTCACCAAAAATGGTACTTCAACATAAGGTCTAAGTGCATGTTGAGCAACATTTGTAAGAAATCTGAAGTGGCAAATGCTGATAGGCGTTGGCCACCATGGGGGTAATGCGAGAATATAATGAAAATCTGAACTCAATGCCTCCATGAAAAGAATAATAAAGGTCGGCATAGTAACTTGTGTCCTGAATCATTCTCCGAGTAATAAGGTGTATTGTATGAATGGGCATCTAGTGACTATTACTGTAGGTCCATTTAGCTGCTGACTGTAAAAGGCTTGCATCTAGGATGAATAAAATATTCTGGCGTGGTAGAGGAAATAAATTTGAAAACCACATTTGCAAAGTATGAAGTGTTTGTAGCACGTCTATCTGACGTGCATATCTTTTATATAAAATGATATGTCAAGTTGTCTGGAATGTTTGTGGCCATAATTACGATCTATTGAAATAAAAAAAAATTGCCAATGTAAAGGCCACCACAGGCCCCATGTACAATTTAACATTTTGGATTTTGATCCATTCTGTGATCTGCGTTCCTATTGCCAGGATTACCCTTCAGATGAAACTGGTGCTCTGCAGGGTTTCCATGTTTCATTAAATTCAAAAAGCTATATCATTGTGGGAAACACGACTCTCCAAAGACAATATGGAGCTGGACACTGTGACCAAAGACCAGCCATTCCTGACATTGAAATCACCAGGCGAGAGAAATAATCAAAAGCTGCTTTATACTGACAAACAAATCCGTATCTTCTGTGGTAGCTTCACCTTGCTGTGTATAGGACGCAGGAAAACAATGCTGCTTACAGTTTATATCATCTGTCCTTATGCACTTACATACAGGCTACAACTAGGGGCCTGTGCACATCACGTTTTTGTATTCCGCCTGAGGTATACGTCAGTAGGACTTGTGACGTCTACCCTAAACAAAAGGCTGCAAGTTATCACACCATATAGGCATACAAAATATTCCAAGACCGCATCCATCATGGCAAAAATCGTAGGCATACAGTTAGATATGTTGCCCGAACGCCCAAGGCAGAACGTTACCTGGAGGGTTGTGCCCAGAGATGCTCCTGACAACCCTATTCGTATATGGACAGTGATGTCGGGAGCTACAATGAGGGAGTTCCCGACCAGAGCGTCGGAAGCGCTATGGTCAGGGACTCTGGCTCTGGAAGAGTCACTGATGTCACTGTCAATAAATGAACAGTGATGTCGAGAGTTTCCCAACGTATAGGCTTAACCCCTTAAGGACGCAACCAAGTTTGGGCCTTAAGGCTCAGAGCCTAGTTTTCAAATCTGACATATTTCACTTTATGTGGTAACAACTTCGGAATGCTTAAACCTATCCAAGCGGTTCTGAGATTGTTTTCTCATGCCACATTGGGCTTTGATAGTGGTCAAATTTGGTCGATATATTCAGTGTGTATTTGTGAAAAATAGCACATTTTAGAGAAAATGTGAAAAAAAATAGCATTTTTCTGAATGTAAATGCATCTGCTTGTAAGACAGATCGGAATACTACACAAAATAGTGACTAGTTAAAAAAATGATGCCAACATATAGTAGACATATGGAAAATGTGAACATTCTTTTTTTTTTTTCTAAGACGTTACACGGCTTAGAACATAGGCAGCAATTTCTCATATTTTTGAATAAAATTTCAAAAGCCTTTTTTTTAGGTACCAGTTCAGTTCTGAAGGGGCCCATATATTAAAAACCCACATAAAGCACCCCATTTTAGAAACTAGACCCCTCAAAGTATTCAAAACAGCATTTATAAAGTTTATTAACCCTTTAGGTGTTTCACAGGAATTTAAAGCAATGTAGAGGTGAAATTTACAAATGTAATTTTTTTTTTTGTCAGAAAATCCTTTCTATTCCATTTTTTCGGTAACAGAAGGTTGTACCAGAGAAACGCAACTCAATACGTATTGCCCAGATTCTGCAGTTTTTCAGAAATATCCCACATGTGGCCCTAGTGTAGTAATGGACTGAAGCACCGGCCTCCGAAGCAAAGGAGCACCTAAGGGATTTTGAGCCCTCCTTTTTATTACGCACCATGTCCGGTTTGAAGAGGTCTTGTGGTGCGAAAACAGTGCAAACCCCCCAAAAGTGACCCTATTTGGCAAACTACACCCCTCAAGGAACTTATTGAGGGGTATAGAGGGCATTTAGATCCCACAGGTTTTCTGCTGCAATTTGTGGAATTAGGCTGTGCAATTGAAAATCTAATTTTTCCGATAAAAGGTCCGAATTTTTAATTTGGACAAGGAATAAAGGAGAAAAAGCACCCCAACATTTGTAAAGCAATTTCTCCCGATTACGGCGATACCCCACATGTGGTCATACACTGCAGGTTGGACAAACCGCAGGGCTCCATGTAGATTTTGTTGGATTGGTTTCTGGGTGCCATGTCGCATTAAGAGCTTCTGAGGTACCAGAACAGGGGAAACCCCTTAAAAGTTACCCCATTTTGGAAACTAAACCCCTTGTGGAATTCATTGTAATTTTCATGGCGTGCATGCGACTTTTTGATCAGTTTTTAATTCTATTTTTAAGAGGCGTGGTGACTAAAAAACAGCAATTCTACTATTGTTTTTTTATCGCCCTTTTTTATTTTTTATTTTTTTTACAGTGTTCATCCTGCGCTATAAATGACATATTCACTTTATTACGGCGATACCATATGCTTTATAGTTTTTTTTGTCTTATGCCATTTGCACAATAAGATACTTTTTATAAAAAAAATAATTAACTTTTTGTGTTGCCTTATTCTAAGAGCCATAACTTTTTTTATTTTTCCATCAAGAAAGCCATGCGAGTTCTTGTTTTTTGCGTAACAAACCGTAGTTTCGATCAGCACCATTTTTAGGTACATGGGACTTTTTGATCTCTCCTTATTCCATTTTTTGGGAGGTGAAGTGACCAAACAATTGTGATTGTGGTACGGTTTATTATTATTTTCTTTTATGGTGTTCACCGCGCGAGTTAGATAACTAAATACTTTTGTTGTTCAGGCCGTTACGGACGCGGCGATACCAATTACGTATAGTTTATTTATTTATCTATTTTTTATTAATAATAAAGGACTGATGAGGGCAAAAGGGGGATTATAAGGCTATGTTCACACAGTTTTTTTTGCAGGTGGAATTACTGCCTCAAAATTCCGTTTGGAAGTTGGAGGCAGATTTTCCTCTCCCTGCACGCTCCCATTGAGCGCCGCAGGCATAAAACGCCGTGAAATACGCTTTCTCTGCCTCCCATTGAAGTCAATGGGAGGTCAGAGGCGTAAACTCCCGAAGATAGGGCATGTCGCTTCTTTTTCCCGCGAGGTGGTTTTTTTTCCAGGCCGTTTTTGACAAGTTTTTTGTCGCGGCTTCCGCGTCAAAAAACTCTGTGTGAACCCAGCCTTTTAAAACTTTTATTTTCTCATTTTTACACAACTTTCTTTTTTTTACACTTTTTTACTTTGTCCCTTATGGAACTTGAGGGTAGGAGGCCCTGATCGCTATTCTAATACACTGCACTACATGCGTAGGGCAGTGTATTAGAGCTGTCAGCTATTCGCTGACCGCAAGCATAGTGGGTCCTGACTTTGTGAGGACCCACTAGGCTTCCGTAGATGGCCTAGCCGGACGCCATTATTAGGCGTCTGGTTGCCATAGTCACCATTACCGGCCGCTATCATGTAGCGGGCCGTCGATGGTGGTTTAACCCCTAAGAAGCCGCGATCGCTATTGAACGCGGTTTCTAAAGAATTAATCAGCAATAGCGGTTTCTAAAGGGTTAATCAGCGGGGACACCGCAATCGGTCCCCGCTGTAGGAGCTGCGGCAACTGCTGTCACGAAATGACCGTTCCTCCTGTGACGTATTATTCCGTCATGGAGCGCGAACGGCTTATTGTATACCTATGACGGATGTCATACAGTGGCATCTGTCATCCATTGGCTCATGTTTAAAGAAAAAAAACCTTTATCGTGCGGTATACGTTTTTTGCGGGAAACCTCCGGATGGAATAGCGTAGTCTACTATGCTATTCCTTCTTTCAAAGGAAAGATATCGACAAATAACAGCCCACAAGAGATCAAAAGGACACTCTTTTGGTCTCCGTCGGGCTTATGGAGCACTATGGACACGTTTATCGTGTACTTCGGGAGATATTTGGACGTACTATATGAACCTATGGCACAAATGTGGCGTGTTTAGTAAATCACACCCAGCAAATGATATTTTTGCTATGATTTTTTTATTCTTCTGCTGACAGATGGTGTATTGTAACGCCATACATTTTGAAGGTCGGTATGAATGAGAGAAATATGAAAGACTTTGCCTTTACTGTGTAAACATTACTTTGTACTTTTAGTGTGTGTTTTCAGATTAGCCTATTACGTTTCCGTTTTAATACCCTTTTAGAGAGGGCCTGTCAACTCTGCTGACATGTCTGTTTTAGTAAATACTTGTATTCCCCTTGAAATAACTATGCTTTGTGCCATTCATTGGTTATTCCTCCTGGAAATGTATGAAATAATGGACAATTCAGAATATTCCTTCCCCTTGTCAATACTGGTTTTAACCCCACTGTTTTATGCTGTCAGAACTGATTGATAAGACTGTGTAAGACGGTGTAGGGAAGAATTCCTTGGTATCTGTTTAAAACTGATCGGTCATGGCTCCATTATGAATATAAACCATAATTTTTTTGTTCTTTTACATTCTGTCATAAGAGCCACAAACTATTGAGCTCCATTTTGCCTACAAATACAAGATCACACGTACAGTACAGTGGATATAAAAGGTCTACACACCCCTGTTAAAATGCCAGGTTTTTGTCATGTTACAAAATCAGTCCAAGATTAATCATTTCAGAAATGTTTCCAACTTTTTAATATCACCTATAATCTATACAGTTCCATTGAAAAAACAACTGAAATCTTTTAGGGTGGAAAAATAGAAAACAAACATAATGTGGTTGCATAAATATGCACACCCTTAAACGAATACTTTGTTGATTTACCCTTTGACTTTATGACAGCGTTCAGTCTTTTTGGGTAGAAGTCTATCAGCATGGCACATCTTGACTTGGCACTTGTTGCCCATTCTTCCTTGCAAATACACTCCAAATCTGTCAGATTGTGAGGGCATCTCCTGTGTACAGCCCTCTTCAGATCACCCCCACAGATTTTCAATGGGATTCAGGTCCAGGCTCTGGCTGGGCCATACCTAAACTCTGATCTTCTTCTGGTGAAGCCATTCTCTTGCGGATTTGGAGGTTCTGCTTTGGGTCGTTGTCATGCTGAAAAGTGAAATTCCTCTTCATCTTCAGCTTTTTAGCAGAGGCCTGCAGGTTTTGTGCCAATATTGCCTGATATTTGGAACTGTTCATAATTCCCTCCACCTTGACTAAAGCCCCAGTTCCAGCTGCAGAAAAACAGCTCCAAAGCATAATGCTGCCTCCACCATGCTCCATAATGCTGCCTCCACCATGCTCCATAATGCTGCCTCCACCATGCTCCATAATGCTGCCTCCACCATGCTCCATAATGCTGCCTCCACCATGCTCCATAATGCTGCCTCCACCATGCTCCATAATGCTGCCTCCACCATGCTCCATAATGCTGCCTCCACCATGCTCCATAATGCTGCCTCCACCATGCTCCATAATGCTGCCTCCACCATGCTCCATAATGCTGCCTCCACCATGCTCCATAATGCTGCCTCCACCATGCTCCATAATGCTGCCTCCACCATGCTCCATAATGCTGCCTCCACCATGCTCCATAATGCTGCCTCCACCATGCTCCATAATGCTGCCTCCACCATGCTCCATAATGCTGCCTCCACCATGCTCCATAATGCTGCCTCCACCATGCTCCATAATGCTGCCTCCACCATGCTCCATAATGCTGCCTCCACCATGCTCCATAATGCTGCCTCCACCATGCTCCATAATGCTGCCTCCACCATGCTCCATAATGCTGCCTCCACCATGCTCCATAATGCTGCCTCCACCATGCTCCATAATGCTGCCTCCACCATGCTCCATAATGCTGCCTCCACCATGCTCCATAATGCTGCCTCCACCATGCTCCATAATGCTGCCTCCACCATGCTCCATAATGCTGCCTCCACCATGCTCCATAATGCTGCCTCCACCATGCTCCATAATGCTGCCTCCACCATGCTCCATAATGCTGCCGCCACCATGCTCCATAATGCTGCCTCCACCATGCTCCATAATGCTGCCGCCACCATGCTCCATAATGCTGCCGCCACCATGCTCCATAATGCTGCCGCCACCATGCTCCATAATGCTGCCGCCACCATGCTCCATAATGCTGCCGCCACCATGCTCCATAATGCTGCCGCCACCATGCTCCATAATGCTGCCGCCACCATGCTCCATAATGCTGCCTCCACCATGCTCCATAATGCTGCCTCCACCATGCTCCATAATGCTGCCTCCACCATGCTCCATAATGCTGCCTCCACCATGCTCCATAATGCTGCCTCCACCATGCTCCATAATGCTGCCTCCACCATGCTCCATAATGCTGCCTCCACCATGCTCCACTGTGGGCATGGTGTTCTTTTGGTGATGTGCAGTGTTGGCTGTGCGACAAAAATACCTTTTGGAATTATGGCCAAAAAGTTCAACCTTGGTCTCATCAGACCATAACACGTTTTCCCACATTCTTTTGGCAGACTTGATGTAGGTCTTTGCAAAACATAGCCGGGCTTGGATGTTTTTCTTTGTTAGAAAAGGCTTCTGGCTTGCCACCCTACCCCACAGCCTAGACATATGAAGAATACGGGAGAATGTTGTCCCATGCACTACACAACCAGTACCTGCCAGAAAGTCCTGCAGCTCCTTTAATGTTGCTGTAAGCTTTTTGGTAGCCTCCTGGACATATTTTCTTGTCTTTTTTTATCAAGTTTTGAGGGACATCCAGTTCTTGGTAATGTCACTGTTGTGCCAAATGTAATCCACTTCTTGATGACCGTCTTCACCGTGTTACATGGTATATCTAATGCCTTGGAAATTCTTTGGTACCCTTCTCCTGACTGCCTTTCAACGATCCGATCCCTTTGATGTGTTGTAAGCTCTTTACATACCATGGCTTTTGCTGTCACATGCAACAAAGAAAATGTCAGGAAAATCCTAATAGAACAGCTGAACTTTATATGGGGTTACTCAGAATCACTTTGAATAGTGGCAGCTGTGTATTGATTACTATTTAACATGAGTTTAAATGTGATTGGCTAATTCTGAAAACAACCTCATCCCCAATTATAAGAGGGTGTTCACACTTATGCAACCACATCATTTTTGGTTTTTATTTTTCCCCTCTAAAAGATTTAAGTTTGTTTTTCAATGGAATTGTACAGATTATGGGTCACATAGGTGGAAAAAGTTCTGAAATTATTCATGTCGTACTGACTGTAAGGCCTCATGCACACTTCCATCACCGTTTTATCGGCCGTTTTTAACGGAACCGTGTGTCCGTTTTTGTTTACGTGTGGTTTCCGTGTGCACTCCTTTTTCCGTAACGTGTTTCCGTTTTACACAGACATTGTGCCTCCGTTTGCCTTCCGTTTAAAAAACGGAAGGCAAACTTAATTTGAACTTGTCACATGTCCCAGGAAACACCCATAGAAAGGTTACAATAAGTTTTTGGTGCTGTTTTCTGTAGCTTTCAGAGCATAGAGAACAGTTTGAGATTACTCTGCTTGGCTTGCTTTGTTTTGTTTTTATTTTTGGAGTGAAATGTGTGCATTTACTTATTTTTTGATGCTGGACACTAGTTCCCTGCTGACATCTGTGCGTCAATAGCTCTTTGGCAAGTTCCTCCCACGCGGCATCCTTTTTATAGCGGTCGTGGTAGCATTCTGCCCGCGTATCCCACAGTTCTGGGTGATCATGCACCAATGCTAGGAGTCCCTCCACAGGAATTAATGTGTACTGTAGACCTGTGAGTCTATGAACTTTGGCTCACCCAGCCGTTACTATGGCAACGGCTCCTTCACACACGGACGGCACACGGATGCCTTCCATGTGCCTTCAGTTTTTTTGACGGCCCCATTGACTAGCACGGACCTCACGGTCACGGAATCTCGGACCAAAGTAGGACATGCTCTACTTTTGGATCGGAACGGAGCAACGGGACCGTCCAAAAAAGTGAAGCGTGCATTGCCCCATTGAAATGAATGGGTCAGGGTGCTATCCGTCACAAAAACGGCTAGCACCCTGAAGGAAAAGACTGAAGTGGGGATGAGGCCTAACATGACAAAAACTGTCATTTCAACAGGGGTGTGTAGACTCTTTATATCCACTGTATGTCTGATCAGTCTGGATATGTCCTCTGTAGGTTGGTGCAGTTTTTCGTGCACACTGTCTCAGTATTTATATTATGCCATATACACAGTTTGTTGTAGTGGTGTAAATGTGTGATATGTGAAGTTGTTGACATTGCTTAGCTGCAATCACAATTGTATTTTCATTCATTAAGAATCCGTTCTAGGAATTAATTTCTCTACAGTTGCTCATGGTAAAATGTGATAATGTTTGGATGCAGGTCTCATAGCTGTCAAGCACCAGGGATACGGCACGCTGTTGTAAGGGAGGGTGCAAGAGAATCCAGAGCATGTCAGAAAATGCACAGCCGTGGGTCTTAGTAAATTTGTAAAAATCCCATTCACACTGACGTATCTAGTTGCTGCAGTAAAATTCCTCCGTGTCTGCTATGACAAATCAATGGCATTAATATTTGTGAATTTCTTTTTGCAGTGCATATACACAGTCGAGTCACATTATTATGACCACCAGCTAATATTCACAGTAACCGCCGTGTGCAGCACGGACAGCAGCTAGACAGGCTGGGAGTGACTCAATAAGGTGCTGGTAGGTTGTCTCCGGTATCTGGAGCCATGCTGACTGCAGTGCATCCCACATTTGCTGGAGGGTGCGTGGGGGGGATCCATACAGCGAACAAGACGATCGAGGTGGTCTAGGGAAGTAATTGGAAGTCTTGGTCGTGGTCTTCCAACCACTGTCGGACGTTTCTAGCCGTGTGCCCCAAGACAAACCGCATGTATGGGTGGACGTGATTTGCAACAATGGATTCCTTCGCTAATCAGTTAAGAGTGCCTTCCACATGGATGAGTGGGCCCAGAGAATGCCATGAAAAAAATTCCCAGACCATGACGCTGCTGCCACCAGCTTGTGTTCTTCCAGCACTGGTTGCAGGATGTTTGTTCTCTGATGTTTCTCGCCTGACACGCCAACGTCCATCCGTTAAATGAAGCGGAAAACGTGACCCATCGGAGAAGGCAACCCTTTGCCAATCATTGGTGATCCAATTCCAATCTTGCAAATAGAAGCCTTTTTTTTCCGTTGCACCTTTGTTAGCATAGGAGCAGTGACCATCTGTCTGCTTCGGAGCGCCATACGCAGTAGGATTTGCTGAACTGTTTCAGACATCCGTGTGGTAGCCCCCTGGTTGATTTTCACGGTGAGCTTCTCCACTGTAGCGTCCCATTCAGCCCTCGCGCACCTTCGTAGGCGACTTTCTCCTCTCACATCGATGGCACGTGGTGCTTCGCAGTTTCCACATCGGTTATTTCCAATGGTGCCATTTGTCCACTCATGATACGCTTTCACCACAGCAGAACTGCGCTGTTTTAGAAATCCTGCCACCCTTGGCCCGAGAGCCAAGAATCATCCCTTTTTGCAACTCTGATCGCCCCTTTTACCCTCGGCAGCAACGAGTGATGTGTTCAGACCGCCTATCGTTCACCTTATATACCAACCAAGCCAGCCCATGGCACATCACTTCCTTCATGGGCTACACGCTGCAGATGTCGAAAGTAGGAGGTGGTCATAATAATGTGACTCGGCTGTGTATAAGGCCCTCAAATGTGCATGTAAACAATGTGAACAAATCCAGTTCAATAACTTATCAGATGTCACAGCGAAAAACCTGCAGCTGCTGTTTTCCTGTTCTGGATTTTGTCATGTACAGTGTTCTCACAAGAACACAGTGTGGGTCTAAATCACCGTCTACATCACTGTTAACACATATATAAATATATACACACATCACTGCCACTATTCGAGTGAAATCACGCATTCAGTTTTTGGTGGCAGTATTTTATGTCGTTTTTGTTGCGCCAAACACAGGAGTGCATACAAAAGAGGGAAGTATCAGTCGTTCCTTTTATACTTTATACTACCCACTACTACACACTACATAAACTGCATGTGTGTTCCAGCCTTTGGCTGTGTTCACACATTGCATATTTGTTGCAGATTTTGATGCAGATTTTTGAGCCAAAGCCAGAAGTGGTTCCAGGAGGAAGGAGTAGTATACGTTTTCCCATTCCTTTTGACACCACTTCTGGCTTTCGCTCAAAAATCTGCAACAAGTACGTGATGCGTGAATCCAGCCTAAGGCCCCCCTCCTGCACATGGGACGGAATACCACAACAGGTCGATTTCTGCACATTTTCTGTGGTTTTTTTTCTGCAGCATGTGGACGAGATTTGTTAAAATGTCATCCACTTTGCTGCTTCTCTAATATGCTGCAGAATTTTCAGATGTAAAATCTGCAGCATTTCCATTCCGTGTACAAGGGGCCTAGGGATGAAGTGTCACGAGCAGATTTTGTGTTTTTTTGCCGTGATTATCGCAAAATTGTGGCAAAAACATGTTCGGTTTATGCATGAATGCTGCGTTTTCACTGTGATTTTGTAGTAATAGCCACAGTATTTTGCCACAAAACCTTATTGTGTGAATATTAAAAAGCCTGGAGCGGTTACAGAGACCATGTAAATATCCATGATCGGAAAGCCCGTTTTTTAGAATCGTTTTAACCTCCTGATGTGAGTAAACAGCAGTGCAGTCGTTGTGAAGATTAGAACCCACGTGTTGTCCGTGACCATGTCCTCATTTGGTGGCGATTTGTGATGTGATTATGCCAGTAATAGCACAGTTTAAAGGTTAGAACGCTCAGTACAGCAGCCGCAGGTGGGTAAAACCACGCTCACATGGGTGACGAATGGGCGCGTGATTTAGCTGGTAAAACTTTATGGGTCATCAATTTTATTATTGGTAACCAAAGAAGATTCTTTTTCTTTGTACACTAGTTCCAATGCTTAACTAAAGAATATAGATTAAGAGAAACGTATCCCAGTTTTCACACTTGTATCTAGTATATTAAGAAGACCAAATTTTACTGGTAAAAATCTGTGGTGTATAAAACGTGTTATTGCCAGCTGAATGTAATGGAGAGTTGGGTCACCTGGTTGCCCTTGTGTGAGCACCTGCCATTCAATATCTTCCAAATAAATTGTTAAATATATTTAAAAAAATTGACCAAAGGTTATTACACTATATGGGAGTCGTGAAGCTGCTGTGTTCCACGGTTACTTCTGAGGAAAATTTTCGAAAAGCCTCAATTTATTGCATCCCTGACCCAATGTTTTAATATATTGTTAATGATCATTTGGGTGATACGATGCATCGCTGGTACTTTCAAGCATTATACATAGAATAGCCATGCGCACAAGGCATGCCACTTTTTATGTATCTAAATTTGCTTTCTTATGATGATTGTGTTTTTTAATGTCCACAGGATGAAGGAAGTATAAATGAAATTGCAATTACGCACCATGTTAAGGAAGGACATGAGAAAGCTGACCCCTCACAGTTTGAGCTCCTCAAGGTACTTGGACAAGGCTCATTTGGAAAGGTGAGTGTGAAGTTTCATCTAGCCTTCTAATGTGGATCTGTCATCAGACTACGCTGCTCTATGTAAGAGCAGCACGGTATAGGGACTGCTCTCCTATTGGCTAAAACAGCACAAAATGCCGTTTGGCTAATGGGAACTGTCAAAGAATTGATGCCGCGTGCTGTGTATGCAGATAAAGAGCAGCCCGTCAATCACTGCTGGGAGAGAAGGAAACTGTCCCCTATTGAATACAGGAGAATCATAGCCAGGAGTCAGCTGTATTCTTTTATAGCTCCTATTCGCCAAATGGCACAATATATATTTTTTGCAGTGTTTGGGCTAATAGTAGAGAACATAGTATTCCCATCAGAGATTATGCCTTTAATGTCTGGTCGCTCTGGGACCTGCACCTGTCTCCAGAAAGGGGGATCACCTTACCCCTGTCCATGCAAAGAATTAATTGAGAGATGGCCACGCATTTGCGCAACTCTCTTCATTGACTCCTATGGGAGTTACAAAAACAGCCGAGCAAGCGGGCTTGGCTGTTAACGTAGTTCACATAGAAATCAATGGAGAAGGCTGAGCACAGGTGCAGTACCGGTCTCCATTGATTCCCCACCTGGGTAGAGCAGCCGCCCCACTATTCAGGGAGGGGGGGTCAGATGACCCCTGTTCTGGAGATAGGTGCGGATCGAATAGCTTAGACCCGTGTCTATCCTACATTATGGCATATCTCATGAATATGCCATAAATATCTTAGATGGGAATATTCCTGTAAGCCATACATAATATTTCAATGAGTGGCAGCTAGCACACTCCCAAAAAGCAGTTAGCCAGCCGCCCTCCTCTCACATGTCTATAGTCAGCAGTTCGGAAAGACATGGTAGAAATGACCTTTCCTTAGCTGTGTCTAACGGGGACAATTCCAATAACTTGTTAATGGAAGGTGGTAATGTTTGAAGTTTGTTTTAATTTCCCTGGGAATTAGCCAATATTGTAATTGTTATATGTGACGCCACCTCTACTCCGCACTTGTTCCAATCCCTCTTTTTAGGTGTAGGCCTGATTTACACATTGCAGTTGAGCTGCAACATATTCATAGTATCCCTTAGGCTCTGTGTCACGATTTCAGGACCCCAGTGATCAGGTGTTACCAGTAAATGTGGACAGTACGTGCTTCTTTTGGAAATTAAGCATTGCACAGTGCCCATTGAAATCGATGGACCATCTTCGTCTTTCATGAACTAGCTTGATCTCCCAGAGAGGAAGCACGGTTTGCAGCGCTTCTCCATTGGTGCTGATAGAAGGGGGTCCCAAGCAAGGGATCCCCTTTTTCTTTATTTGCCATAACAGGACATATAGATAGTTTTTGTTTTTTTTATAATCAATTATGGTCTAGTTTAGTATTTCATCTATTCCCAGTATATCACTTTGGTAATTGCAGGCATTCACAGAACAAGTTGACCTTTGCCACTATGAGAAATAAAATAAGCTCTAGTAATGCATGGCAAGAAAATATATAAAAGCGAGTATGTGACCTATCCGGTAGGCCTGTGTTTACATGTCTACAGAAGAAGCATGACTGAAATGAAATAAAATAAGTCGAACTACTGCGCTGCTTCTCCCCTAAGGACCATTGTCTCGGCCTTGTAACATTAGAAAATAAACCCTTGTGCTTTTCTATTTGCTTTTAATAACCACAGTATTATATCTTTTGATACAGGTATTCCTTGTGCGAAAAGTCTCAGAATCTGATGCTGGGCAACTATATGCAATGAAAGTATTAAAAAAAGCCACACTTAAAGGTAAATCAAATATCATATTTTTGTCGTTTTATTCCTTAGCAATGTTCAACAGCTGCATTTGTATGAGGTCTCTACGGATGGATGAATTTCATGTAAACAAGCGCAACCTCGCCTGTAGCCGTAATGCTTAGAATCAGAACTTGGCAATCAAGTCACAACACCTAATACTGTATATTAAACAGTGGGGGCAAATGGACCCCAGTACAATGACCGCCCACACCAACATACTCGCCTTACCCAATAGCCACAAAGATGTGTTATCCCGAGTGTGTGTGTGTGTGTGTGTGTGTGTGTGTGTGTGTGTGTGTGTGTGTGTGTGTGTGTGTGTGTGTGTGTGTTCCGTCTAGTGAGGCCTACCTCTAAGTTTGAGCAGCTCTGATATAGAGTGTACTGGTAAATTTGAGAACATAAATCCCAAGTTCCCAATCAATGCCGGTAAATGTTGCATATAGTAATTTGGTTTCTGTGTGGTGTGTTTTCATGTCTTTGGGTGGAACTTCACATATCAGTCGTCATCTCCAGGATGGACTCCAAAATATCTAACTCTAATATGATTCATGGATAAAATATTCAAAACAGTATTCCGTTTGAAGGAATGCCATCGTCAAAATGTAATTTTGAGTGTCTGATCCTAGACTTGCACTCGTTGGTGCGTAATTTCAGCTTTATCACCCTTAAAGAGACTCTGTCACCACATTATAAGTGGCCTATCTCATACATAAGGAGATCGGCGCTATAATGTAGGTGACAGCAGTGCTTTTTATTTTAAAAAAACTATCTGTTTTCACCACTTTATTAGCTGTTTTAGATTTATGCTAATGAGTTGCTTAATGCCCAAGTGGGCGTGTTTTTACTTTGGTCGGCGTCATACACTCCTCTGTACAACGCCCACTTGGTCTAATCAGCGTCCTGCACTCCTCTCCATTCATTTAGGCAGCGCATAGGTATCCTTTTAGATCGCTATGTGCTCTCTTATACTAACACATTAATAATACTGAAGTGTTTAGACAGTGATTAGACATTCCAAGGGATGTCTATTCACAATCTCTGCACTTCGTTACTCTGTCTGTGGTAGTTACAGCAGAGGAAGCGTAATCTCGTTGTAAGATTACGCTTCCTCTGCTGTAACTACCACAGACAGCTGTCTTAGTATAAGACAGCACATAAGGATCTAGCAGGATCCCTATGTGCTGACTAAATGAATGGAGAGGAGTGCATGACGCTGATTGGTCACGGATTGGTCAGCGTCATACACTCCCCTGTACAACGCCCACTTGGTCTAAAGTAAAAACATGCCCAGTTGGGCATTAAGCAACTCATTAGCATAAATCTAAAATCGCTAATAAAGTGGTGAAAACAGATTGTTTTTTTAAATAAAAATCACTGCTGTCACCTACATTATAGCGCCGATCTACTTATGTAGGAGATAGGACACTTTTATAATGTGGTGACAGAGCCTCTTTAAGGTAATACCAAAAAAATTGTCATCTTCAATGATAACACATTGTCAATAAAATAACTTTGTATGCTATGTAGCCTGTAATGGATTAAATGCAGCTAAAGAGATTACTCCGATATTGCTGCTTCGTAGAGCGACTTAGTTTAATGGGGTTTTACGGAACCAATTAACTAATTTCTATTTCACTGGACATATAAAAATGTAATTTTTAATATACTTACGTTTTGATTTAATCTTCTAACACCCTATTCCAGCTCTGGTCACATGATGCGTCTCCAGTAGCAATATCCTTTCGGCGCTAGCCCGTCCATGATCTGATTTCCGTTTTCCGGCTGTCTCAATGTACGGGTACATAATTTCTGACGTCACTGTACACTGAAGGAAGTGGTGGACCAGATACTCCCTTTCGATATTTTCCAGTCTGCTGCTAGGGTAGAGAAAATGACGCGGAGGTGCAGAAGAAATTATGTTCGGAGCCAGTAGCTAGTTGCTAGTAGCGCTCTGACAAGGACTCCAGCCCTGGGGTCAGCGGATTCAACAGTGTCCCGCAGCAGAGCCTATACTATCGTTTTGCTCCGGACTCAGGATCTGGGGAAGCCCCTGACAACACTGTCCATATATAGACAGAGTCCTGGAGCAAAGTCTATACTAGCGCTCTGCTCTGGGACTCCGGTTCTGGGGTCAAATGAAGTTGTTTTGTTTTTTACCATTATGTAAGATAGTGTTGTTTGGTACGGCACTAATATGTTTCACGTTCTCTCTCACTGATCTAATGAGAGCAGTAAAATGGCAACGGAGATTAGAAAATGTTTATAGCTGGGTGTAGTAGGCGTGATGAGTCCCTGCTGCCGCCGCGGTGCATGCCGGGACACAAGTGGATAATGGGAAATACAAAAATAAAACATTAATACATAAATTGAGAAGCGTTGCAGTGATTTAAAAAAAAAAAAAAAAAAAAGGTATTGGAAAACCCCTTTAATTGGAATTGGTCATTTGGCTCTTAAAAAGGTGCCACAATCTTTGCTAAAGACTAAAAATTAGTTACATCTTGCAAAAGCATATTTGCACTTGGCTGCCTTGGCCAAACATCAGAATGAGTACCTCTACTCTTTTTGTCCATGTAGGTGGTCTGATTGCTCATGGATGACCTAAATTTGTGTCAACTGTCCCAAACATTCCACACAGTCCAAGGTCTTCACTCCTTCAGGACGGAGCCATGTTTTGCCTTTTCATTTTAGGTTTTCACTCCATGCCTTCCAAGAGCCATAACTTTTTTTTATTTTTTCATCAATAGAGTGGTGTAAGGGCTAATTTTTTGCGGGTGGTGTTGTAGTTTCCATTGGCACCATTTAAAGTACCATATAATGTCCTGGTAAACTGAAAAAAAAATTCTTTGCAGTCTGAAATTGGAAAAAAAGCAGATTCCTCAGTTGCTCCAAATTAACTTTTTATTCTGTTCTGTGGCTCAATGCGATTATGGGGATACCAAAGTTATATAGGTTTTTTTTTTTTAATTATATTTTCCTTTTTTTTTCTTTTATTTTAAACTATTTTGTTTCACCACATTCTGAGTCCTAATTTTTTTTTTTTTTCGTAGATTGAGTGATGCGTGGGCTTATTTTTTGCCGGACGAGCTGTAGTTTTTATTGGTACCATTATTTGGTACATAACACTTTTTGATCACTTTTTATTTAATTTTTTTTGACCATTAAGTTGACCAAAAAACAGCGGTTTTGGCGGTTTAAATGTTTTATTTTTACGGCCTTCACCGTCCGAGTTAAATAATGGTTTATTCTAATAGTTAGGACTTTTACGGACGCAGCAATACAACTTTGTTTTTTAATTACTTTAGAGGAAAAAATGGGAAAAGGGGAGGTTTTTTTAACTTTTTTAATATTTTTTTTCGCTACTCATAACTATTAACTTTTTTTTTTTACTCATTCTGTGTTAGTCCCTTTCTGACAATAACCCCTACGCAAAGAAAATGGGGTGGGTGGCGGCTCATCATTCACTTGCACACTTGACCTGCCAAAGCATTGGATCATACAGAATAAGATGTATTGGAGTACTACTAGAGGACATGTATTATTAGATGGAGAAAATTTCTAGGTGGAATTGTGGAGGTGGCAATCAAACGGTTTTGTGTTTTTTTTTTTATTCAGTTCGCGATCGTGTCCGAACAAAAATGGAGCGTGATATTTTGGTTGAAGTTAATCATCCGTTTATTGTCAAATTGCACTATGGTGAGTAATAGATTTCTGACTGACGATAGAATCGCACCAGCTGGTAGAATGTCATATCTTGCTCTCACGTAATTCCTCTGCTTCTTGTTAACAGTTACGCTCTATGCAAATGTTAAAATGATCAACTATTAACCCACAGGAACATGTTCTGTCTGCTTGAGATTTAGAAGTATAGGCTTTTTTTTATTTTTATCAAGCATCAGTCATTTTATTAAACTTTGAATGTCCCGTACAATACATTGGCTTTGAATGTTGCTCTGCAAGTAGTAAGCAATGCAGAAATCCAGATAATTAACTTACACTGCAATGCCTACAATTACAAAAATAAGTATTGTGTACACGCTCTATTGATAAAGTCCCTTAGTGGGATTGGGAAAAAAAAAAACTTTTTCCATTTTTGCCCTAAAATAATATTGTGATTTAATAATAAAAAAAAAAACACATTAAGCATAATTGGTAATCCTAACATAGTAGAAAATATATTAAGTCTATCATTCTAAAATTATTTATTAAAAAAACACATAAATCATTTAGATGCTCTTAAAGAGGATCTGTCACTAGTTTAGTAATGACCAACCTCCTAACTAATCTAATAGGCGCTGTCACACTGATAGTGAGTGCTAGTGAAAATGGTCTCAAAAAGTTTATTTTAAGTTATTTTTTTTTTTCTAAATATGCAAATGAGACAATACTTTGACAAGTGGGTGTCAACACCAGCAATCCTCCTGAGGTGGAGCTACCTCACAGCCTCTGACGCTGTCCTATCAGCATGAAGCTGCTTCACACAGTGTGAGACTGAGGCTGAAGAGAAGGAGGATCACTTCAAACAGCCATATCTCGGGCTGTGGACCACCTAGAACAGAGGTTCTGGTGGCATATGAAAGATGAGATTCTAGCTGTGAAACAACTGGAGGTATCACCGGTTGAAAACAGTCGGGAATGGAAGCTGTATAATATACCATCACGCTGTGTTGCTTGGCTGGGAAAAGTAGAACTGTATGACACTGATTGGACAGAGTCATACAGAAAACATTACACCGCCCAGGGTGAAAAGGAAAGAGTAACCTCCCATTTGTCAAGTATAGCCAAATTAGCATATTTAGAAAAATGCACACAACTTTGCAAATAAACGTTTTTGAGAAAAAATGACACTGAAATAAACTAGTGACGGATGAGCACAGCCTGTAAAAGTTTTTTAATAATTTTTCTTCTCATTTCAGCTTTCCAAACAGAAGGCAAACTGTACCTAATTTTGGACTTTCTCAGGGGTGGGGATTTGTTTACACGCTTATCCAAAGAGGTAATTTTTCCTTCTTTTTAACATTTATCAAATATTTTCTTTTCTCCGGCAACAATAAAAAAATAATTGACGGGCTTATCTAGGATTTTAAAATTGATGGCCTAACCTTAGTTGTGAATGGGATAATGCTGCAATACCCTGCACCGCCTATACGAAAGTAACCGTGTGTGCAAGTACAAACAAGTAAGCATCTGATGTAAACCGTGAAGAGACTGCAGAGCTCGTACAAATGCTGCAGCCCCTTCAAACCGCAGTGGGGGTGCCCAGAGTAGGATCACCACCGATGTAATATATAAAACCCTAGATAACCCCTTCAAATAACTGGAGTATTTTCTCATTATTTGCATTATCCTTAAAAATTACTTTTTTGTTCGCCTTGTGTGCAATGGGAAGGAATTCTATTGACACAAATTTTCTATATGTGGTTTTGCACATAAGACTATATAAAGCATTTTGTACTAAACTTATAAATTGAGTTTGACGGATATTATTGCCAATTGTATTCTCTACTGCCACCTGTAAACCCAGCCTAAAAGGAGTTACTAGCACACCGGCCAACCGCTGATATTGCCTTGGGGGGTGGGGGGGGGCCGTTTTTGTTGGCTTTCCATTTCCCCTTCTGCAACCACTTCAGAAAAGATGTAGTATTGCATGCAGCTGTTCAAATGAATGGAGGTTTGCTAGGCGCTCTGACTCCTAGAAAGAGGTTCTGATCAGGGCACCTGCTTCTATGACGTCTATCTACCCTAAATTTCCACAGCATTTGTTTTTGTGTGAAAATCCACTTTAAGGCCCCATGCACACGAACGTGCTTTTGCGGCCGCAATTCCCCCGAAAATCCACGGGAGAATTGCGGCCCCATTCATTTCTATGGGGCCGTGCACACGACCGTAGTTTTTACGGTCCGTGCATGGCCCGGGAGCCCGCACCGCAGAAGGAACGGACCCGTCTTATTACGGCCGTCTTCTGCGGTCCGGGCTCATTGAAAATAATGACAGTCCGCAGCCGGCCGACCCAAAAATCACGGCCGTGCACATGGCTATGGTCGTGTGCATGAGGCCTGAGAGGTATTTTCACAAAATATTTATGGCCTATCCATAGAACATGCCATAAATGGCTGATATTTCGGAGTGCATTTATTGGAGGAGACGAATTCTAGATGTTCCTGCATCACTCTCTATATTAAAGTCTATGTGAGCTACATTAACTGGTCGGCAATCTTTCCACTACTCTTCTCCACTCTATTTAATAACTTTTCCCTTTCTGATGAATAAAACTAATGAAAAGCCTGCTATCCTATCGAGACTATTAGGCATACAAACATTTTAACAATTTTTTTTCTGCTGCAAGGCTGAAGTTTATAATCCCATACATACTGTATAAATGTTGCTTTAAATATATTTGCTGATAGACATTTTTTTTTTTTTCATGATAGGTAATGTTCACTGAAGAAGATGTGAAATACTACCTGGCAGAATTGGCACTTGCTTTAGACCATCTTCATACACTTGGTATAATATATCGGGACCTTAAGCCAGAAAAGTGAGTACCAAGTACATATGACTTGACACATTCTTCATCTTTTTATATGGCTGATCAAATGCTTCACATAATAGATACTTTGAGAGAGACTTTTTTTCACCTGAAGTTTGCCAGTATGGAAATAAGAAACCTGATATGCCACTATGCCTTAAAAGTACCGTATTTTTCGGACAATAAGACGCCGTTTTTAGCAAGAAAAAAATCTTGCTAAAAACTGCCTGCGTCTTCTAGTCGGCAGTCAAGAGACCTGACCGCTTCCTCAATTAATCCCTTCCCGACCTATGACGTGCAAGTGATGTTTGAAACTAGTTAAATGCAGCAGTTTTCCCATGAAGGAGATTTGACACATCCACAGGATATTTCATAAATG
Source organism: Rhinoderma darwinii (assembly GCF_050947455.1). Lineage (NCBI taxonomy): Eukaryota > Metazoa > Chordata > Amphibia > Anura > Rhinodermatidae > Rhinoderma > Rhinoderma darwinii. The sequence continues at coordinate 399,232,103 of NC_134688.1, read as the reverse complement.
TCAGATAGATGCAGGTCAAACCACTGGGACCCGCACGTATCTCTAGAATGGGGCCCCCTAAACCCCTTTCTAGCTTTTTGTGCTCTGCCGGCCACTTAATAATTAAATGGATGAGTTACAGAAACAGAGTATGCTACACTGTTTCCGTAACTCCCGTAGAACTGAAAAGTAGTTACGGAAACCACAAGATACGCTGTTTCCGTAACTCGACTGTGTAATCATTAAGTGGCCGGGAGAACACAAAATGCTAGAACGGAGTTTAGGGGGCCCCATTCTAGAGATAGGTGCGGGTCCCAGAGGTGGAACCTGCATCTATCTGACATTTATGACCTATCCTGTGGATATGTCATAATTGTCCTGCATGGGAAAACCCGAGGGGGAATGAAAGCCCCCAGATCTGCCTTCTGTCTGCCTCTGCTAAGCAGAAGCCTGTAAAAATGACAATATACTGCAATACATTTGTATTGCAGTATATTATACCAGCGATCTAACGAAATGTGTGGGGAAAAAAAAGTCAAATACATTTTCAAGAGTATAAAAAAAAATATTAAACGTTAATCGCTCATCTGTAAAAGTCCAAACTATTACAATATACCATTATTTAAATCAGTGAACCGACAATATCGTTGTTTTTTTGGTCACCTTAGTGCTAAAAACAAATGAAATAAAGTGATCAAAAAAATCATATGTACCAAAAAATGGTGGCAATAAAAACTACAGCTCGTCTTGAAAAATATAAGCCCTCACCCCAAAATATAAACGTTATGGCTCAAATAAAGTTCAATACCGTCCGTTTTATTAACTGAAACACTGAAGCGAAACGGAAGCACCACGTCCGTTTAAAACTGAAACACGGAACGGACACTGAGTACACACGGATACCAAAACAGACACACGGATCCGTCAAAAACGGCTGAGAAAACGGTGATGGAAGTTTGCATGAGGCCTTAGATGCTGAACATAATTAATATTCGAATGATTTACAAATATAGGTGCATATGTTTCATTAACAAAAAAAATAAAGTTTAGCTAAGTAATGTTTTATTTTCAGGAAATCAAAAGCTTACTCATTCCACATTTTGTTTCTAGTATATTGCTGGATGAGGAGGGTCACATAAAGTTAACAGGTGGGTACAAATTACTTTTAAAGTATTTTTTGTTATAAATATATTAAAGTTGTAATCTTGGTTGAGGCCATCAGCAATCTGGCATCAGCGGTGATGCCATAAATTGCCCGTAACCGCTGAGGCCAGCGATAGGCTACAGTGGCTTGTCACCGATGAACGGCACATGACCGCTTCAGGAGATTCCGGTACCGGAGCAGGTTGCACTTCAGGGGCCTGAGTATCTGTTAATATATATTATGTTATGCCACCCCCTGCTTTGCTGCTGATTTTGACAAGTTCCTGATAACCCCTTTAAAGTATTTTTGGGGTTTTGTATCATTGGGTTACAACAGCCTGCAATGGATTGACAGTATGCAGGCTACTATAAACTGTTCCAAACCAGATATTTAATCATTTTGCTTTCAATGCGCTGTATATGTATTTAAGTTTTGTTTACTTCTCTGAGTAATAATTTGAAGCATAAGGAGACTGTATCACCACAGTATTACAAATTAAACATGTAGGGCTAGCCATAATCATGTATAGCCCTGGCCAAAAGTTTTGAGACTGACACATTTTGGTTTTCACAAAGTTTGCTGCTACAGTTTTTATATTGTCAATATGCATGAACTTTAGATTATGAAGAGGGTTCAGATGAATTGCAATGTTATTCCTTGCCATGAAAATGAACCTAATCACACTGCAATCCACTGCATTTCAGCCCTGCCACACAATGACCTGCTAGCACCATTTCAGTGATCTTCCCGTTAGCTCAGGAGAAAGTGTTAACGAGGACAAGGCAGCTGATATCACTCTGTCACGCTGATTGAATTATAAGAGCAGACTGGTTGCTTTAAAAGGGGGATGGTGCGTGAAATCATGGTCTTCTGTTAACCATAGTTACCTCCAAGGAAACACTTGCACTCCTCATCACTGCTTGTAAGATTGCCCATAAATCACCCACTTATCGAATCATCAACAACTTCAAGGAGAGAGGTTTAATTGCTGTGAAGAAGGCTTCAGGGCGCCCAAGAGTCCAGCAAGTGCCAGGACCGTCTCCTAAAGAAGATTCGGCTACAGGATCGGTTCAACACCAGTGCAGATCTTGCTCGGGAATGGCATCAGGCAGGTGTGAGTGCTTCTGCATGAACAGTGAGGCAAAGGCTTTTGGAGGCTGGGCTCGTGTTAAGAAGGGCAGCAAAGTAGACACTTCTCTACAAAAAAAACCCCATCAAGGACAGACTGACATTCAGCAGGAAGTACAGGGATTGGACTGCAGAGGACTGGGTTAGAGTTATTTTCTCTGATGAAGCCCCCTTCAGACTGTTTAGGACATCTGGAAGAATGATTGTCCGGAGAAAAAAAGGTGAGCGCTACCATGAGTCCTGTGTCATGCCAACAGTAAAGCATCCTGAGACCATTCATGTGTGGGGTTGCTTTTTCGTACAAGGGAGGGGGCTCACTCAGGAGTTTGCCTAAGAACACTTCCATGAATAAAGAATAATATCTAAACATCCTCCAAGAGCAACTTCTCCCAACGATCCAGGAGCAATTTGGTGATGAACAATTCTTTTTCCAGCATGATGGAGCACCATGTCACAAGGCAAAAGTCATAACTAAGCGGCTCGGTGACCAAAACATTGCAATTTTGGGTCCATGGCCAGGAAACTTCCCAGATCTCAATCCCATTGAGCAGCTGTGGTCAATCCTTGAAAAACACAGACATTGTGATAAACTCCAAGCACTGATTAGGCAAGAATGAGTTGCTATCAGTCCGGATTTGGCCCAGAAGCTGATATCCAGCATGCCAGGGCGAGTTTCAGAAGTCTTGAAAAACAGAAGGGTCAACACTGTAAATATTGAGTCTTTGCATAAACTTGATGTATTTGTCAATAAAAGTTAAAAAACAAATGAAATGCTAATAATTGTACTTCAATATACCATAGAAACTTCTGACTAAAAGATCTAAAAACACTGAAGCAGCAAACTTTGTGAAAAACAAAATGTGTCCGTCTCAAAACTTTTGTGCATTACTGTAGACAGTCTGCCACATCTTTGAAAGAGCATACATGTCTAAATATTCCCTCGTATTGTAAGGTGAGCTTATAATGGGCAGAAGTCTCAGTAATCTTTTGGACGATACCCTGCCTGTTAACGATCACCAATTGACGATAATGACACGACGATGCAGCAATGATCGTGGCTATATGAGGCCGAACAATCAATACGAACATTCGTTCTTATAAAGTTTTCCTGTTGTCTGCAGCACGTCTCTCCGTGTACACGACCATTTTTATGGCCGCATAAAATATCCGATCGGCTGACAAACGAGCGTTTGCTGGTTGGTTGGTGGATTTCTGCCATATTTACATGGGTCGATGATCATAACTGACCGTTCGTATGAACACTCGTTCACCCGATCAGCAGCCCATGTAAAAGAGCCTATAGTCGGCGTTGGACTGGCCCAACAGATGATGCTCGAGGCTGTGATATGATAATGAAGTCCAGCAATGAGTAACTGTCTGTAAGCAAACCATAATATAGTGAAGATCATTTGCTTCTGGCATTTATCATCTGTTGGGGGGGTTATTGTGGAAATAACTTATCAATTCCTTATTAACGCTTTATGGGATGAGCCCGCCCAAATATGTTGTTCGGCAGGGTACATTATTTTATGATCCGTGAAAATGTCGTAGTTTGCCTTACAAAACACACGTTTTAATTTGATGATTTCAGTGAATTTTTATACTAAAGTGGTGGAACTGCAAAAAAATGTTTTAACTTTGTCTTTAAATCTTGTTAGATTTTGGTCTTAGTAAAGAGTCTATTGATCATGAGAAGAAAGCATACTCTTTCTGCGGGACAGTGGAGTACATGGCTCCAGAGGTGGTAAATAGGCGGGGCCACACACAGAGTGCCGACTGGTGGTCTTTTGGTGTTCTCATGGTAGGTGTTTTTGTTCATAATTCCTTTTATAGGTTGTTTTTTTATTTTTTATCTGTATTCGCCTGTTCTGCACTAGTTTTGCCAGTATGAAGTGTTGTTATTATTATGATTTGTTGGTCAGGACAAAATCATGAACCTTGTATCAGAAGAATAAGTTCAGCAACAAGTTCTTTTTGTTCAGACAGACAGCTGGACATGAACCTTATTTCATTGGGGGATAAGTGGCTCCCTGACACCTCTGGTACCGCTTATCTGTGGGAAAAATCAAACCCATTGGACAGGGCATATCTGTCCTGGTTTCTCCCATCGCAGTAGAGGGTCTGCCAGGCCTCATACACATTAGATTGTTGGAGGATCCGCCCTAGATCTGTGGAACCTGCTGACAAAGATCTTATGTCTGCGGCCAGTATAAGAGTTGTTGTGAGTTTCTGCAATATGTTTCCCATACCGTGATTTTAGCGATGGGGTCAATGGTTGAATTGAGCTACACGTTGTATGTTTGAAGTACACGTTTCCTACTCTTTTTAAAGTACTTACAGATGGCTTTAACAGTATGTGGGGAAATGAGCCTGAATCCTCGAATATAGACGCAGGTGTCGACCATCTGCTTATATTACATGGAGTTAGAAATGGTCTGAAGAACTTGCCAAACCAATGTTTATCATTGGTTCGTCTTTAAAATTTACTGCTTGCTTACAAAAAAAAAACCTAAATGACATAAAAAGTAAAGTTGCTAAACATGCTAAAATAGTAACATGGGTACCGTATGTTGTTGAGCTTTTTTTTTTATGAATTACATCCACTATTTATGTAGGATGGCACCAGTATCTACTTTGGGTTGCACTATACATTGCTAATAAGGTTGGAATGAGTTCTTTGGACTTGGTATTTCTCTTACTTTAACCAGCACAAAAATAAATACATAGAACAAACCCTTTATTATATTAGGTGTCTCCGTCCCAAATGCCGTCATATTTGCCAGAAAAAATAGCACAGCATGCATCGCTATTTTTTCTGGCTAAAGAACCTGACGGACGCCATTATAAGTCAATGGGATCAGTCGGGCCCCGTTGGTGTCGGTAGTGTGACTGATCCGTCACAGATTGAATTCCGTTTTTCTGATCCTATGATGGAACACAAAAACGAATTCCCTACGCAGGTGTAGTAGTTAGGAGCAAAGTATATGTTGCCTTTGAGATTCGTTTTTACGATTAATGATTTATTCATGATCTTTTCTCTTGATTTTCAGTGTATTTTATTATTGTTTTATCGTTTTTGATTTTTTTTAAATAAAATTGTGAAATTCTAACTTAAAACAAAAATCAGTGCACCAAAGTTTCACCCATTGGTTACCACCAATAAGCCTTATTCCCAATAACCCCCTATTCCTATGTATACACCTTTTTACGGCGCACTGACAAGGGGGAGGGGCGCCTGTGCTGGGATTAGTCTGGGATTGGAGGAATCTCCCATCCCGACCGATTAAATCTTTAGAAGTCACGGTCGGTATCGACCACGGCATCTAGGTGGTATACTGAGAAAGATGGGGATCTTTCACTCATCGCGGGGTCCGTTTTACACTGACAGTCAGTAATGCTTTAATATAGTAAGTCTACCAAAACATATCAGCGATCAGAAGGTCTCCTAGTGGGACTAAAAAAAAGGAATTAAAACAAGTGAAATAAAGTAAAAAGGAAAAAAAAATATTCCATAAAATTTTTTTTTTTTTAATAACACACATATATGGCATTGCTGCAATCGTAAATACCCGAACAGTTACCACATTATTCTTTCATTCCCCCCAAAAAAATTGACTAAAAGTTAATCAATAAGCCCCATGCACCCCAAAATGGTACTAATGAAAATTTATATTTTGGCCTGCAAAACACAACCCCACATAAGGCAACATCGATGGAGAAATAAAAAAAGTTATTGCTCTTGGAATTCAGCGATGCACAAACAATTTTTGTTTAAAAGTGTTTTTATTGTGCAAAAGTAGTAAGTTAAAAACCTACGTATTTGGTATCGCCAATATCTTACTGACCCATAGAATAAAGATATTACCTTATTTATACTACACGGTGAACTGCGTAAATTGAAAACGCAAAAAACCATCGCAGATTTTTTTTTCCATCCCCCAAATTATATGTACCCCAAAATTGTGCCCCTCAAAAAAATAAGCCATCATAAAGCATTTTTTTTTCATTTGCAAGATGAGTTATGCCAACTGAAAAGTGTAAAAAGTTATGGCTGCATAACGCCACTAAGCCAAATCTGTCAGTGAGCTGGACTGACGGCTCGGCTGACAGCGGCTCCCGTGTTCTGACACACAATCTAACCCGAATACCTAAATCCAAATCTAAGTTGATTGAGAGAGAGCTGTTGGCTGAGCAATCGTTCGACTGACGCTATGGACCGCTTTACTTATTAGCAAGTTCACGTTTGATCTCCTACCACTTTATGTGGAATCCCCCAACATAAAGATTTATGTTGTATGCAGCCTCTTTCTCCATAAAGCAGAGGGCTGGGCTCTGTTATTTGCAGTGTAGTTTACCTCGTACATCATGTGACGGAGACTATGCAAAAATCATTCCATGAAAAGCTAATGGACTGTAATGTAGATCTTGATCAAAACATGAAATAATTGCAACTATGCTCGTCCGTTAATGTGTCATGTGCCCGAAAAGGTCCCGTTCCCCTCAATTGCTGACTTGACTACTTTATTGTACTAATCCTCAAGGTTATAAGATCTAAGATATAAATTATAGTCATGCACGATTTATTTCATTCATGTGACCCTTTGTGGACAAGTGTCCTTTTGTATCCATTGCTGCGCTCTGTAAAAGCTGCCTGCACCTCCTTATCTTGCCTTCCCAGAAGATATAAAATAAAAATAACTCTAGTAAATGTGCAGTGAGCAGGCACTGATTAAATCGGAGCGCATGGAGCAGATTGTCCGTCTCGGAAAGTAACATAAAATTGTCCTACCTAAATACATTGAGGAGGGAACATGTTTTTCCACTGCTGCATGGGGCATTTTAGTTCTACCAATACAAGTATTCCAATCCTCTAATGCATTTTGTCTGTTTGCCCACAGTTTGAGATGCTGACGGGTACTTTGCCATTTCAAGGGAAGGACAGAAAAGAAACTATGACCATGATTCTGAAGTGAGTAGTGTCATAACCATGATTCTGAAGTGAGTAGCGTCGCGGCCATGATTCTGAAGTGAGTAGTGTCATAACCATGATTCTGAAGTGAGTAGCGTCGCGGCCATGATTCTGAAGTGAGTAGCGTCGCGGCCATGATTCTGAAGTGAGTAGCGTCGCGGCCATGATTCTGAAGTGAGTAGCGTCGCGGCCATGATTCTGAAGTGAGTAGCGTCGCGGCCATGATTCTGAAGTGAGTAGCGTCGCGGCCATGATTCTGAAGTGAGTAGCGTCGCGGCCATGATTCTGAAGTGAGTAGCGTCGCGGCCATGATTCTGAAGTGAGTAGCTTCGCGGCCATGATTCTAAGTAGTTGTGTGGTGTAGGTTTCTCAGTATTATCGGTGTGACAGATTTTTTTAGTCCTGTAGAAGTGCACTATGGTCTAGTGATTTACATATCTAGTGATATTTGAAATGTCATGACAGTTCTGTGGCTGTCACAAGTTTTCTTATTTGTGCTTTGTTTCAACCATTTAGGGCCAAGCTTGGGATGCCACAGTTTCTTACTTCGGAAGCTCAGTCTCTCCTCCGGATGCTTTTTAAGAGAAACCCCACAAACAGATTAGGTGAGCTATGTTATTCTTATTGAGGCTGATTTTGATTTTCTGTTTGCTGTAGTTTTTAATCATTTTACCTCTGCAGTAATGAAAATCTGCTTGGTGAGGGTCTGTGTGTGTGTGTGTATATATATATATATATATATATATATATATATATATATATACACACATGCATGTTCAATGTGAATAAGCTGTGCTGCGGTTTAAGGTTTTGTGCGCAACCACATTTTATGCCCTGGTGTTAGGGCTATGCGATTTTGCCAAAAAATAAAATCTATATATTTTTTTTCAACACTTTTGGCGATTTTCGATTTTGAATCTCGACTTTCTTATTTTTTTTCTGTTTTACTTATCAGTAATACCAGTAGATAATTTAATACATTTTCTTTATATAAATAACTTTTTAACACCTATTGCTATCATTATTGCTATATTTCTATAATTATTGTACGTCACTTCACAACTTTTAACCTCTGCAAATACTTCATCAGAAATACAATTGGAAAAATGTATCTAATTGATTATAACTTCTGTGTTCCCTGGCTGGGAACAGGGTAACAGAATCTAGAATCGATGCTGCGCTGCGTGCACTAACATCCCTCTCTGCCCATCACCACGTCAGCTGGTCTCCGACATTGCAGTGAGAGCAGTGTAAATTGCAGATGGCGCAGAGTGGGCACTCTGGGGTGAGATTACATTATAGTGTCTGAGCAGCACCCTATGCAGTACCCAGCCCCACAATGGGGTTTTAAATGACATTAAGGCGTCTGTGTGTAAGCCTGACCACGGCACATGTGAAAGGGACTCCTGGCATCATGGTCATTTAGGCACATGACAGTGAAAAAAGATGGCCATTAAAAACGGATCATTTGTCCCAATCCCCTGAAAACACCAATGCCCATGTAGATAGTGCCCACATAGTACCCTCATATAGTGACAGTGCCACACTGCCCACATATAGTGCCAACATGCAGTGCGTACCTACAGTGCCCACATGCAGTGCCACAGTGCCTACCTACAGTGCACACATCAGTGCCACCCCCCCCAATATAGTGCCACAGTGCCCATGTAGATATTTCCACACCCCTAGCAGATAGCACCCCACATCCCCAGTAGATCGCACCCCCCCCCCCCCTTCCTTGAAGATCGCACACCCCCCTTTTTTTAGCTCACAACTGGACATGCTTTAACTTTTCCACCAGTCCTGCATGCTCTTCATATAAGGGTATTAGAGAATGAACTACCAACTGTAATTTTACCTCCCACTTATTATTGTACAGGAGCTGGACCAGACGGAGTTGAAGAAATTAAAAGGCATCCTTTCTTTTCAACAATAGATTGGAATGTAAGTACATTAGGTTTTTGGATTGAAATATTAAATCTATGTAAAATAGTTCCCATTTGATCACTTGGTCAGGGTCTTGCTACTTTTTAGGTGTCTCTTTTGTTTTCTGGTTTGCCAACCTACATATATCTTTTTTCTCTTTTTGTAGAAATTGTATAGAAGAGAAATCCAGCCTCCATTTAAGCCAGCCACGGGTGGTCCTGAAGACACATTTTATTTCGATCCAGAGTTCACTGCAAAAACACCCAAAGGTGAGATGCTTTTCTTTCCTTTTTTTTTCATTCTGCAATGTGTAACTGCAAAAAGAGGGACTCCTTTTCACTGAATATCTTTCACTTTACAAGTGACAACGTAAAGAAAGCCTTGGATTGAGATGGTGCCAGCACTATAATATATTTACTGTATTTTCTGACTAGCTAAATTAAATAAAATTTAAAAAAAAAACAGATTTTTTTTTGTTTTAAATATTTTCTCTATCTAAACTTGGCTACGTCTTATCAGTCTACATTCATCTTGTTAGAGCAGCGTTCCAAAACCAAGTGGTGGTGGGGGGGGGGGGGGGAACTTGCCCAGCCATAAAACACAAAGCCAGTGTACGCCAAAATAAACCAACAATTGTTCTTTATACCAGTGAATAGGGTTGTCACGATACCAGAATTTGGACTTCGATACTGATACTTTGTGTAGTATTGCAATACTCGATACCAAAACGATACTTTGCCAAAAATAATTTAAAAAAAGATTCTTCTATTTACTAATTTGAGGCACGAGGTGTGATGAATTTTGAACCTCCATATGCCTCACATTAATAGTAATGAACCCCATCATGTTCCTTAATGGACAGCATTGGGTTAATGTGTGAGGTACATGATGGGATTCATTAATATTAATGTGAGGCACATGGAGGTTCAAACTTCATAATAGCTCGTACCTCACATTAATAAGTGAAAAAAAAAGTTTTTTATTTTATAGCCGCGTAAACATGAATGACGCTATAATTTTCTTTTTTATTTACGGCTGTGCCGATACCGAATGTGTATATTTTATGTATTGAGACTTATTTTAATGTTTATTGTAAAAAAAAAAAATATTTAACGTTATCTATTTTTTTTTTTTACAGATAGTACAGAGGCAGTTGTTCGGACATACCGAAGTATGCCCTAACAGGAAATATGGTCAGACAGCTTTGGGGTCCTTCAATGGACCCTGGGCTGTCTACCCGTATATGGTATGTCCCTCGATCGCGTCACAGGGATTCCCCGTGACGAGATCCAAAGGGCATCCCCCCTTCTCATTTACCCCTTGAATGCTGCGGTCAACTTTGATCGCAGCATTCTGCGGAGATGAGAGGATTCTCTGATCTCCGCCGTTAGAGCGGGGCTGCGGCTGTGGCTGTGTAATACAGCCATTGCCCCGCTCCTGACAAGAAGTGCGCGCGTGCTGTCAGCATGAGGTGATGCGACCGGTGCCGCACTAATGATCGGCGGCGCCGACACAGAGGACAGAACATAGGGGTGTTTTGTAGGGCGCCCGGCATGTTCTGCCTTCAGTGCCGTCGCTCATTAGTGCAGCGCTGGTCGCATCACCTAATGCTGACCACGCGCGCACTTGCCAGGACTCTGGAGCAGGGTAATGGTTGTATTACACAGCGGCAGCCCCGCTCTAACAACATTTATGTATTACTTAGCTGTACGGCCGCACAGCTTAGTATCGAAATACATGAAAATAACGGTATTGAACCGTTTCAGGGTGCACGGTATCGAAACCGTATCAGAGTTTCGATGCATCGTGCATCCCTATTAGTGAATGCGGTTATTTCCTAATGGTTCTTCGCAAGAACAATCCCATTTTTAAAGATTTTTCTCCATTTAAGAACCATGGTTCCTTGAAATCTGATCAGGGGTTCCACAGAGAAAAGCAGAAGGAAGACCGGTCCCTTTTTGAGGTTTGTTCACACACAGTGTTTTCAGACGTAATTCTGGCTTTTTACGCCTCGAATTACGCCTGAAAAAACGGCTCTATTACGCCTACAAACATCTGCCCATTGCTTTCAATGGGTTTTACGGTGTTCTGTTCCCACGAGGTGTAATTTTACGCGTTGCTGTCAAAATATGGCGCGTAAAAAGGCGTCCGCGAAAAAGAAAAACCGCTCCAATAACGTCTGTAAAATACGCCGCGAAAAGCGCGAGTTGCTCCAAAAAGTCTGAAAATCAGGAGCTGTTTCCGCCTGAAAACAGCTCCGTATTTTCAGATGTTTTTGGTCACTGCGTCTGAACATACCCTAACAGTAGAGCATGGACTCATTTCAGCCTGCTCAAAGATGCTTAGATAAGCAGTTCACAAATCTAGACCATAACCATAGCTAGTCAAGAATTGTAGAATGCATTACCTCCCCCTACGCCAAGAATGTTTTAAGGCCCCATTCACACGGCCGTGCCTGTAATCATAGGCCGCGATTGCAGGCACGGACGGCCACGGACAGCCGTGCTCCCATTTTCGGCCCGTGCGCCCATACAAAGTATGGTTACACGGCCCATAAAACATGTCCTGTCTTTTGCAGTACGCTTCTACGGCCCGGGCACCTTCCCGTAAATAAACGGGAAGATGTCTGTGGACAGTTGAAGTGAATGGGTCCGTAATTGCAGTCCGCAATTACGGACGATTTTTACGGTCGTGTGCATGGGGCCTTAGATAGGATAGAGAGTAGAGTTTCTTGGGAGTGACAACTTTTCAGAGATGTCTTTGTGGTAATAAGTTAGAGAATCACTGGGTTAGAGGTTTGCAATCCATTCAAAAGCCCCTAACTTTTAAAAGTGTGGGATGATAACCGTTATGATGCTTCTAACATGGTGGGAGACTAATATTTTTTTATTGAATCAACAAAGCAGTGTTTGGTAGCTCTGGCAAGAGATCCAAGTAAGTAACATTGATGAGTTGAACTGTTTTCATGCCCTCAAATCTACTCATATACAGAAGTGTTGATGTAGCTCTGAGTTTTCAACAGGATCTTCCCACAATCTAATGTGTATTGGTACTGACAAACCCTATCAGCTGTCCATTGTTGGCATAGCAGAGTACCAGCCATGTTGGCCAGATTAATCCTTGGGCTACAAAACCGTTCATATTACAACATCGCACCACAAGCAGAAGTTGAGCGAAGATGAGTAATTGTTGGCTGAAACATACGACTGTTTCTCCTGGTTTCTAGCCAATAAATGGTCATGTTCTTTTATCCAAGAGAACCGACTTTGTTTTCTAAAGTTTGAGTGCGCAATTTGTGGATGTTTTTACTTAATAGCCAACTTTAATAAGATTATCCAGTCTTTATGCATAATGAAAAGTTATGTAAGTTTCTAATATTCTTTGTGCTACAATTCCTTACCTTTACGAAGGTATATTAAACGTTCGTTGTCTGCATGCAGCCGCTGACATTGTGCTGATCACTCACACCTATAAGTTTGGTACTATGTATCAGTAAAGGCCCTATTGGGCAAAGCAATTATCATATGAGTTTTCGTCTAATCGTTGAAATGTAAGAGATTTTTAATAGTGTGCAACGATGGTACAACGAACGATAAATGGCTTAATTTCCGTGGATCGGCCGCATCTGCCTGGGTGGAAGACTTTGTCGCTGCCACATCTACTCTGGTCTAATCAGAAATCTTCCAGTCATTATTGGATCAGTCCTGTGCACTTTACCTACAAGATCAATAATCTTTCTATGTAATTGCTGTATGGATGATGGCAGTGACGACTGAACAGAGAAAATCATTAGCAATTATTGTCCTGTGTAATAGACCATCTTTCCAATGCCAACGACTCGCTAAATTGTTGCTAGAGGTGTACTGCTGTGTTTACTTCTGAGAGGATTATCTCTGTTTATGTACGGTAACAAACCCTCAGCTGTGAGAAGTCAGGGTGGGTTGTCCACTTCTGAATAATCATATCAATTCAGTGACTACAAGCGGAGATTTTAAAAATACAGAGAAATTGAAGGATAAAATATTTTAGAAAGTTACAGAATTTTTCATTATGCAATGATTAATCTGCATAAAAGCAGAACTTTCATTTAAAGTAAGCAACTCTAAAGGAGGATTTTTTTTTCTTTTTGCTCCTTAGAATTTTTCTGGTTATTAAAATATTTAAAGTATGCCTAATATGTCTCTGCTTATATACAATGTCTGTGTTTTTCATCGTTGGCTTTATTCTTTGTCTTTTGTTTATAGACTCTCCTGGTATTCCAGCAAGTGCCAATGCACACCAGCTCTTCCGTGGGTTTAGCTTTGTGGCTATTTCTTCGGAGGAAGAAAACCAGGCTATACAAACAGTTGGAGTTCACGGCATTGTTCCGGTAAGCATGTGCTTTGAAAAGCTGTCTGCATAGATCAGGCTTAACTCATCCTGTAACTGGTTTTAGATGCACTTCCTAAACGTAGCGGAGTGTAAATTTTGTATTTGCGCATATAAATCTCATCGTTCTAGAATTACACCTATATTACATAGAGACGTCTCTGTTCTGGAACATTTCCAACAAGTCATGAATTCTGCCAGCTGACACACTTTATCTTGCTCTCCTAATACCTTCTGAGCATTACCCTCCACTGCAATGTAGGAAGAGGGAAAACATTTATAAAAATTGGTGCAGAGGGTATTTTGGAGTAAAATATGGTGCAAGTATGTGTGCCATATTCATATAGCATCTAAACGGGTTTCCCCTTTATTCTCATGGCCAACATTTATTTGTTTGAGTGTGTGGAAGTTTATAAAGGGACAGCAGTATTTTCTGCTCCAAAAACCTTTGGTCTGCTAATGCCGGGATAAACCTGGTGTACAGCCAAAGTTTTTCATAAGAGGTGAAATGTCATAGCTGGCATGATAGATCTGCCCCTTTATGGCATTAGATCTGCCCCTTTATGGCATTAGATCTGCCCCTTTATGGCATTAGATCTGCCCCTTTATGGCATTAGATCTGCCCCTTTATGGCATTAGATCTGCCCTTTTATGGCATTAGATCTGCCCCTTTATGGCATTAGATCTGCCCCTTTATGGCATTAGATCTGCCCCTTTATGGCATTGCTGTGTGGCCTACTTCAGTGAATGATTCTTGGTGTGATGTGATATAGTACTTGTAATAGTTCTTGTCTTGTTTTCAAGAATATGGCACACGTTCAATAGCGTTTTTTACTGATTGAAAAATGACACCACAATGATACTTTTTATAAATGTGCCCCATGGTAATTAATTCAGTTATTTTTATCTTCAGGCAAAACCGGGGCTCTACAAAACCCAGTCACTATTCCAGGTATTTCTCCCTGCAGTTACATACGTTTTATGCTGTCGCTCGTTGTGTTAGCAGAGATTGATGCAGGAATAGGCAACTACAGGCAGCAGCTAGAATAGGCTTCTCACGTATAGCTTCCTACCAGCAAGAGGGCATATAGTGGAAGTTGAGCACTTGGGGGAAGCACTGTTGGGTGGAAAGAGAGGAGCCCTGCTGTGATTACTGGGGGAAAGAAGCCATCCTGCTGTGACTATCTAGGAAAGAGGCACTGCTGTGACTACTGGGTGAAGAGGGGGGCCCTGTTCTGACTGCTTGATGGAAAGGGGGTGCCATTCTGTTATCACATAGTTTTCTATGGGGTTTTTTCCCCCCAAAGTGTTTGTGTGATCATGAGTCTATGGTGTGTTTTGGCTGGCTTCTAACTTTTGGGCCTGACACCTAGACTAGACCTAAACAAAACCCACTCTTTCGGGAATTGTTCAAAGAGCCATATGCCGTTATCTCACTGTGACACCCATGGATGGTGGTGCATCTACTATTCTCATACTCCCTTCTGTGGAGGGCAATTCCTTTTTCTATGAATGAATTAACAAAAACATTTGAAAATTAAAAAAATAAACAAATATTCAGCAAGTATAAATGACTAAATTCCCCTTATACAATCCTTTTCTCAAGCTAAACCTCACATTATAGTGGGGTTAGATGGGAGACTAACAATCGGTGAAAGTCCCAGCAGTTGCCCCCCCCCCCCCCCCCCCCCCCCCCGATCTAACATTTATCACCTGTCTCCTGGGTAAATGTAAATGGACTCAGACTGCCAGTAATGCAAACCGAACTTTCTGCTGGATACACTCCTCCTCTCCACACCATGTAGTAGAAGTTAAAAATGCTATGGGTAATATGAAGGGTAAACCCAGCCAGTAGAACTGGATTTTGTGTTTCCTTCTCAAGAACACCTTTTGCGGGATCCACTCTGTTGAACAAGCACCCTAAAAAGTGTTAAAAACACAAAGCTGCATTGTAGGGATAGCGTTAAATAAAAACGACTAATTATACTCATCAGAGTGTAAAAATCACAAGCATCTCAATATAAAAACATGCAGCACGCCAGTCCCTTGCCTGACCCTGGGTTCCCCCTAACCGGTTATTTCCGGAGCCCCGTCCGGCAAGGAGCTGGTGTGCTGCATGTTTTTATATTGAGACGCTTGTGGTTTTTACACTCTTGTGAGTATAAATAAGACTCTTAACTCTATCCCTACGGTGCTCCTCTGTTTTTAAAGGGAAGGTGTCATGAAATTATTATTTTTTTATCATATTGCCTTTAATATGATATTAACATACATTTTATTTATTTGTGTTCTCATGTTCTACTTTTTTCTTACTTTTACTTCTCTATGGGGGCTGCCAGCCATTTTTTTTTTTTATCTCTTTATGTGTCGATTAACGACACATACAGAGATGGAATGCGGCACATACAACCCCATAGAGAATGCGAACGGGAGCCGTTCCATTTTCTGAAGCGTACGCTTCCACACAGACCAAAATGAAGCTCGTCCGCAGAGCGAAATCTGGCGCCATTTTCATGTGGGCCGGAAGCCGCTGCCAGACAGTAAGATGACGACTTCTGGCCGCGGCTTCCGGCCATATGTTCAAGGAAGCGAAGTGCTCAGCACATGGATATGTTATAAATTAGAATCTAATTTTATAATATTTCCTGACTTGTGAAAAATAAAATAAAATTAAAAGAACGTGTAATCGCTTAAATAATAATTGTTTAACTAAAAAAAAAAATAATTCTAGCGACACATTCCCTTTAACACACTTTCAGGTTCTGGCTCAACAGAGAGGATCACGCAAAAAATGTTCTGGGGGAAATAATAAAAGGAATCCAGTTATACCTGCTAGGAGCAGCTTCCATATTATCCATAGCTTTTTTTTTTTTATTTTTTTTTTTAACCTACTGCTAATGGTGATGGTGATGGTGCGTCTTCAAATAGAAAGTTTATTTTGCATTACTGGCAATCCGAGCGGTAAAGTTGAGCCTTTTTTTATTGCTTTTAAAGGGGACCGGGCACTCTTTATATTTACCTACTCCGGCCATTTTATATTTATGAGGTGTTCTTGGTTGTTCCTTTCAAAACTCTTTGTGGTTAAATGTTTACAGTTGGAGTAACCCTTTATTGCGATAACACTCTATGTGCTGAAATGTTTTACACTGGTAAATATGTATTTCCTCCTTTCTGTTCCTAAAACTTGCATCTGTCTCTTTTTCTAAATATATTTAAGTTCCGCTATGTCCTTTTTACCACATTCATAAGTTCCTGGACTGCTTGTACTTTAGTTTTCTCTGACGATCAGGATCTTCTCCACTTATTCCTGTGTTACATTACACTGGCTTAAGTTACTGCGCTATGTTTTGTCAGATATCTTGGTACTTCTGTCAGTTTGGAAAACATCTTGTCATTTTTTTTGTTTGCAACATTTTGTGAATATAGATGAGCAAAGATCAGAGACATCAATCACTTGTATGACTGTAGCATTCATTAGATGTCCCTCTTTGGGACCATGCACAGTCTGCACTCACTCGTGGTTCAGATTTAGGTGGCAGATATTTTCATGATACAAGCATCATGGAAGAGTTTTTCGCAGGGATCTGTGTGAAATAATCAGTAATGATGGCCGCATAGTGAAACTTCGGAGGGGGGAGGGGGGTTGCGATCTACAAGAGGGGTGTGACACTATTTACATGGGCACTGTGGCACTATTGGGGGGGTGGCACTTTGTTGGCACTGTCATTGCATGTGGACACTGGCACGGTCATTGCATGTGGGCGCTGTGGCACTGCATGTGGGCGCTGTGGCACTGCATGTGGGCGCTGTGGCACTGCATGTGGGCGCTGTGGCACTGCATGTGGGCGCTGTGGCACTGCATGTGGGCGCTGTGGCACTGCATGTGGGCGCTGTGGCACTGCATGTGGGCGCTGTGGCACTGCATGTGGGCGCTGTGGCACTGCATGTGGGCGCTGTGGCACTGCATGTGGGCGCTGTGGCACTGCATGTGGGCGCTGTGGCACTGCATGTGGGCGCTGTGGCACTGCATGTGGGCGCTGTGGCACTGCATGTGGGCGCTGTGGCACTGCATGTGGGCGCTGTGGCACTATCTACAGGGACATTGCAGCACTATCTACATGGGCACTGTGGTGTTTTCAGGGGATTGGGACAAAAAAAAAAACCCTGATAAAAAAAAAAAAAAAAAAAGATTAATTTCAGCGGCCATGACAGACGGACTGGAAATGGATGAGAATTTGGAGAGACACAAAATGGACATGAAAAACTGACAATTGATGAGTTTTTAATGGCCATCTTTTTGTCACTGTTGTGTGGCTGTAATGACTGATGCCAGGAGTCCCATTCACATGTACCGTGGTCGGGCTGGGAAATCCGGCCTTAATGTAATTTATTTAAAACCCCATCGTGGGGCTGGTACAGCACACGGTCCTGCTCACACTTCAGACACGATGATATAACCTTGCCCCAGAGTGCCCGTTCGGTGCTATCTGTCTGGCTCTGCTGCAATTTAAACTGCTCATCTGCAATGTCGGAGACCGGCTAAGGGGGTGACTGGCAGAGGTTGGATGTTAGTGCATGCGGTGTATAATTGATTATAGATTCTGTTAACCTGTTCCCTGCCAGGGAACACAGAAGTTATAGTCAATTAGATAGACATTTTTTAAAATTGTATTTATAATTTTAAAAAAAAGTATTTGCAGAGGTTACAAAGTTGTGAAGTTACGTACAATATATATGTTAAGTTATTTATCTAAAGAAAATGTATTAAATTAGCTTTTCATATTACTGTTAAAGAAACCGGGATTCAAATCGAAAATCACCCAACGTGTTGAAAAAAAAATCTAGATTGTGTGTGTGTGTGTGTGTGTGTATATATATATATATATATATATATATATATATATATATATATCCTGAATACACCCGTTATCTACAATCTTATCCTGGGCAGGTTATTGCTGTTGTAATATGAAATATACCAAATATAAATTAATCTGCATCTTTACAACAGCAGAATCAATGTGTTATGTCAGCAGGAAAAATAGCTGCATATGTGTGTTGATGTGAAGCATAAGCAAATGTTCCTAGAACTAACAGATGTCAGATTTTCCACTGGAAAAAACTAATTGGAAATAGATTTTGAGTATGGCAAGCCTCTAGTTTACCTCTATACCAGGCCACTGAGATCTAGGAGCCAGTTATAAAGGGTCCGGTCTCAAGGGCTGAACTACTGCATTATTTTTTAATTCATGTATTCGAGCATGTTCACACCCTATGGATTCTTAGTACAGGCAGACCTTTACATGTGCATTTTAACACCGGCTTCAATACAGTTCATGAAATATGTGGCAATTCCACTGGAAATCTTCCGACTAGGGCATGCTGTGTTTTGTTTTTTTGTATAACCCGATTCATATGCATTGTACAACAGAACCCCTTCCGCCACTCCATGAACAATAGTGCCAGCAATGTGCCGCACATAAACAAGCCAGCAGAGCCACACCCCCTCCCCCAAATATACAGTAATACCAGCACAGTGGCTTTAGAATATTTATTTAAGGGGTCAGAGCTTTTTTTTAATGTAATACACCGCTCCAAATCCCCTGCTTCTCTTCACACAGCCATAAAGTTATGACAATATTCTATCTGCAGCCATTGCAAGGTAAGAATAATGGTGTACTTATTTATACAGCTCCCCCTAGTGTAGGCTGCAGGCAGTTGGAATTTTATAATTTAAAAGATACTGGGATTTGTCTAGACCTGCTCTCAACTACCCAAGATCAAAATGTATTTTAAAGTCTATAAAATGTATATGAAATGTACAGTTAGGTCCAGAATTATTTGGACAGTGACACAAGTTTTGGCATTTTAGCTGTTTACCATAACATATTGAATATGCAGTTATATAATTAATATGGGCTTAAAGTGCAGACTCTCAGTTATAATTTGAGGGTATTCACATCCTAATTTGAGGAAGAGTTTAGGAATTACGGCTCTTTAATATGTAGCTGACTCTTTTTCAAGGGACCAAAGCTAATTGGACAATTATCTCTAAAGGTAATTAATGGGCTGTATGGGCTATTCCCTCATTTAATCTATCATCAATTAAGCAGCTAAAAGGTCTGGAGTTTATTCCAGGTGTGGCATTGGCATTTGGAAGCTGTTGCTGTGAACCCACAACATGTGGTCAAAGGAGCTCTCAATTCAAGTGAAACAGACCATCGTTAGGCTGAAAAAATGAAGAAATCCATCAGAGAGAGAGCACAAAGGTTAGGAGTGGCCAAATCAACAGTTTGGTACATGCTTGAAAAAAAAAAATCCTTTCCATGGTGAAGAAAAACCCCTTCACAACATCTACCCAAGTGAAGGACACTCTCCTGGAAGTAGGTGTATCAGTATCTAAGTTTACCATAAAGAGAAGACTTCATGAGCACAAATACAGAGAGTTCACCACAAGGTGAAAATCATTCATCAGCCCCAAAAATAGAAAGGCCAGATTAGACTTTGCCAAACAACATCTAAAGAAACCAGTCCAGTTCTGGAACAGTGTGAAACGAAGATCAACCTGTACCAGAATGATGGGAGAAAGAAAGTATGGAGAAGGCTTGGCACGGCTCATAATCCAAAGCACACCACATCCTCTGTAAAACATGGTGGAGGCAGTGTGATGGCATGGGCATGCATGGCTGCCAAAGGCACTGGGTCACTAGTGTTTATTGATGATGTGACTGAAGACAGAAGCAGCCGGATGAATTCTGAAGTGTTCAGGGATTTACTTTCTGCTCAGATACAACCAAATGCAGCAAGGTTGATTGGACGTCGCTTCACAGTACAGATGTACAATGTCTTAAAAAAAACTCCTGGGTTGCTTTTGCAGTATGTTTTGGGTCAAAGAAGTGGAATATTCTGCAATGGCCAAGTCAATCACCAGATCTCAGCGCGATCGAAGACAAAACTTAAGGCAGAAAGACCCACAAACAAGCAACAACTGAAGACAGCTGCAGTAAAGGCCGGGCAAAGGAGGAAACCCAGCGTTTAGTGATGTCCATGGGTTCCAGACTTCAGGCAGTCATTATCTGCAAAGAATTCTCTACAAAGTATTAAAATAAAACATTTTATTTAAGGTAATGATAATTTGTCCAATTACTTTTGAGCCCCTGAAATGAGGAGGCTGTGTAGAAAAATGGTTGTAATTCCTGAACGTTTCCCAGGATATTTTTGTTCAACCCCTTGAATTAAACCTGAAAGTCTACACTTCAATTGCATCTCAGTTGTTTCATTTCAAATCCAATGTGATGGCAGCAGAGCCCAAATCATGAAGATTGTGTCACTGTCCAAATAATTCTGGCCCTAACTGTATAACTTCTTACACATACTGTCCAACATCGACACACTTGTAGTGGCAGAGCAGTCTTACAGCTTCCTTCTATTCAAGGAAATGGGAGAAAGCTGTAATAATGTGCTCCGCCGCTACGAATATGTCAGTGTTGCACAGTGTGGAGCTGTGTACGCAATAAAAGTAAAGCTGCTCTTGCCATAGCACCGCTGCCCAGTGAAACAGCTGGTTTGTGGGTGCGCAGAGAGTCGGGCCCCCACCAATCAAATATTAATGGCCGAATCCTGGGTATAGGCCATTCAATTTATTTTGCTGGACAACCCCTTTTAAGTGTGTATTGATAACTAAAGCCACAAGGTAGTGCCAGATCTGTCCTACAATAGATACCACAAGTGCTCAATGATCCCCGTTGATCTATAATGGGGTCTGTCAGAAAAGTTGTTGTTTGGTCGCCAAGGGTAGCACTGCATTTAGCACTATTCTTTCCCCAAAATGTGTCAGAATTTGCAACGGAGACTCCAATGCAAATGTAAACTGAGCCTTATTTTCTGGTCTCCAAATCATTGGTGTTCATTTATCTTTATGATTTTTTATGTCCGTTGTAGCTGTAAACCATTTACCCGTATCGGACTTTAGATTTTATTAAACGTAGTGTGGGGGAAATGAAGATCGTTGCTCCATAGTACAGAAACGAAGGCTAATTAGCCTGGTAAGTCTTAGACCCCATGCACACACACGTGAGAATTGCGGCCCCATTCATTTCTATGGGCCCATGCACACGACCGTGGTTTCCACGCTCCGTGCATTTCCCCACGAGCCTGGAACGCAGAAAGAACGGACATGTCTTAATACAGCCGTGTTCTGCGGTCCAGGCTCACAGAAAATAATGGACGCGGCCTTGTGCACGGCCCGCAATTTGTGGGTAGGTCACACTCCGCGGCCGGCCGACTCGAAAATCACGTCCATGCACATGGCTACGGTCGTGTGCATGAGGCCTTACTGTGACTTTTTTGAAGTGGTTAGAACTGGTTCTCTATAGTTCTATGATTTTCTATGGGGCAAGCAGTCATCGTCATGTTCCCTTATAGAGCGCTTGTGTTTCTTTCCAATTGTTTTAAGAATTACTAATAGCCATATATATGTTTCAGCTTCACAGAAATAGCATCCAGTTTACGGACGGTTATGACTTGAAGGAAGATATTGGGGTTGGCTCCTATTCCATCTGTAAAAGGTGCATTCACAAGGCCACCAATATGGAGTATGCAGTAAAGGTAATGTTTCTCCATCCAACTAAAATTTTTGTCCTGATGGTATATGGGGTATAGTTGGCTTTTTTTGTATTTGATAAGCCGTTCCTTTTAAGCAGTTCCTGTGCTTAGCTGAAACATAAACACAAACATCTTTAAAAGAAGAAGAAATGTATAAACCGCGAAGGAAACTGATTTTATTACCGCCAAATAAAGCTGCTTTGCCTTTGTCTGACTAAACATTGGACTTGGGATGTTGTAGCAACATTACCACCTCCAGTTTCTTGCTGTGTAAGGATATATTCCCACCTGTGTTTTTCTTTTTATGTAAAAAAAAACAAAACAGATAAGTGCATAAGTTGGAGCAGCCCATTCATTTTAATGGTCTTCAGAGGGATTTTTTTTTTTTTTTTTGTGTATCTCAGTTGGTATCTATTTCTAGGTCTTTGACCTTATCAGCAAGTTACGGTTCTAATCCCTTCCCCTGCGTGATCATTAATGGATCCCATTGACATGTATTGAATCAGATGTGAAACTGATACATATTGGTTTTCTATCTGAGATGTAAGCGGGTGTAACTAGATGTACTTGTGCCCCAGTGCAGAGCCCATACCTGCTCCCAGCACCTAACTGGTGATGACTTAACAATTCTGCTGCTGAGATGGCTATGTGGCGCATGATACAATTATCCTTATATGTCAGCATGTATCCATCCAACCACGTACAGGGGTACAGTGACAGCGGGTCTGTCAGTGGCCCAAGGATAAAGCCCAGTTGCAACTGTTACCTTTAAAACTAAAATCTTTACCTGCTTTTGTCTTCTGCTAGTAAGTTTTCTACTAAAAGGGGTATTCCCAACTTGAACAATTGAAGGCATTTTCACAGGCTGTCATAAATGTCTGTTAGGGTATGTGCACACGCTAGCTGGCTTTTACGTCTGAAAAGACAGACTGTTTTCAGGAGAAAACAGCTCCATCGTTTCAGATGTAATTGCTCCTCCTCGTATTATGCGAGGCGTCTTTGACGGCCGAAAATTTGAGCTGTTCTTCATTGAATTCAATGAAGAACGGCTCAAATTACGTCCAAAAAAGTGTCCTGCACTTCTTTGACGAGGCAGTCATTCTACGCGTCGGCGTTTGACAGCTGTCAAACGACGACGCGTAAATGACAGGTCGTCGGCACAGTACGTCGGCAAACCCATTCAAATGAATGGGCAGATGTTTGCCGACGTATTGTAGCCGTATTTTCAGGCGTAAATCGAGGCATAATACGCCTCGTTTACGCCTGAAAATAGGTTGTGTGAACCCAGCCTTAGATGCACGTTGGCTGTTTCTATAACTCCCGCAGAAATGAATGGAGTAAGCCACCTTTCCATACTGTGGGATGGTGGTCAGGTCACCACCATTCTTGTGATAGGTGTGGGTCTCCGAGCCGCATATATCAGACATTTAGCGCACCTCCCGTGGGTGTGCCATACATTTTTTAGCTGGAATTATCCCCTTACGGTACATGTTTATAAAATCTCATAACATTATGGTTTACTACAAACCTTTTTTAATATTGTTACATTATTTCATTTTATTTTTTCTCTTAAAGATAATTGATAAGGGTAAGCGAGATCCAACAGAAGAAATTGAGATTTTGCTACGTTATGGACAGCATCCAAACATTATAACATTGAAAGATGTAAGTGAATTGCAGTGGGATTGTGTTTATACAAATGTGCGCTCTTTTTCATATATATATATTTATATTTATATTTCACCAACGCAAACTATGGTGTATTGCTGGGTGAAAAATGCATTTATATTAATATTTGTTCTGAAGCTTAAAGAGGCTCTGTCACCAGATTTTCAGACCCCTATCTCGTATTGCAGCAGATCGGCGCTGCAATGGAGATTACAGTAATGGTTTTTTGCATCGTCCGACACGATGCAGGACCTGGGGCAGGAAGTGACGTCACAGCGTGATCTCTGGAGAACACGCTGTGTGTCTGTGCACTGCCAGAAGCTGGGTGTTAACGAAGAGAAGTGGATGATGCTGATTCGTCATCATCATACACTTCCATTCACAACGCCCAGCTAGTAAAACAAGTAAAAACGCCCCGATGTGCATACACAATACACGCCCACTTGGACTTAACTTTAAACACGCCCAGTTGTACTTAAGAAAGGCTCATTTGCATAAATATAAAAATGGTCATAACTTGGCCAAAAATGCTCGTTTTAAAAAAAAAAACAAAAAAACATTACTGTAATCTACATTGCAGCGCCGATCTGCTGCAATACGAGATAGGGGTTTGAAAATCTGGTGACAGAGCCTCTTTAATATGATCCAGACAAAGATTTCAGTAACAAATTTATTTTTTGAGATTTTCAACCATCAAATTGTATCATTTGGATGTATATTGAAGAGAACCATAAGGATAGATGTGGGAAAAGTATTGAGATTGCTGGTGCCTGAAGAAAAGAGATAATGGGGAAGATATGCTTGGCAAAATGAGACCAAATACTGTCCAAAATTGCGCTAAATTTATTGTGTATTAGACACGCTATCCCCTGACCGTTTTGAAAAGTGTTCAGAAACAGGGTGGACTGGAAATAGCCGTAAAGTGTGTGTCATTTATTATAGCTGCATACCATTTTTTGACACATATTTGTTGTATATTTACATTGACCAAAACTTGACATAAGGAAGACGAATGTGCCCTAGGGCTCATTCACACGAACGTGAATCTCGTCCGTGTGACTGCCGTTAAAACAACACTCCTATTTTCCTGCGTGTCACGCATTCCTCCATAAACTGTAGTCTGGGGGGGATCTGTGACAACGTGTCCCGCACGGGTCCACCTTGGTAAACGGCAGTTTTACGTCGTGGGTGGGCTACGGTGGTGTGAATGTACCCTAACATGCCTAGCGAGATGCCCTTTGCACCATTCTGAAACTTTTGGCACAATTTGCCCCATTATCTCCGACTTGTAAATGCATACATCTTATCGTGCTGCTTGATAAGTATAATATAGGTTGTCGAGTGAATGCGGTAAACCATGTGTAAAGCTGGCCATAAATTGTCCTAAATTTTTCTACCTGATCCAATGATCAGACTGATAATCGCCACCCAGCAGCTGCAGTTCCGGGACAGAGCAGGCGGTACGCTTAACTACAGACCAATGCATACATGTTCGCATACAGGGATTTGTATGTAATTTGTGAGAAAGGGGCAGAACTTTGTCTTTACCCCTAGTGAAAGAAAAGCCAAGGTTCTTCCCTGGTTTAATCTGATCCTAATTAGTTTCCGACAATTAAAAGCACTTCGGGTATGTTCAGACGTTGTGGAATGGCGGCGAGTTTGTTGTGTGGATTTCCATTCTACCCTAAAGCTGGCCGTAAACATAAGATCCCCCGACCTCCACTTAAACATACACGCTCGGCCCAGACTGGATGCCTTCATCTACATCCAATGTCAAATGGGTATGGGTAGCTTAATAGTTAATCGCCAAAAGATCGACTTTACAGCAGGAGTTCAGATGGTGGGCAAATGTCTCAATGACAATCAATCTAAGGCTGTCTATGACTGGATGAAGGTGACTGCTTACAAAAAGTATTCTGCTTTTACCCTTATTTCCTGGAAACCGTGTTTGCATGTCAACTCTGATTGAGAAACGTACTCCTATACGTGTGTCATATTTTTCAGGTTTATGATGATGGAAAGTACGTATACTTAGTAACAGAACTAATGAAAGGAGGGGAACTATTAGACAAAATCCTTCGGCAGAAGTTCTTCTCAGAAAGGGAAGCAAGCGCCGTGCTGCACACTATAACCAAAACCGTAGAATACCTCCATTCACAATGGGTAAGGAGTAGATAAATAATTGGAGTCTTTCTTCAAGGCAGGTCAGACATTGCTTTTAACCATTAGCTTCTTTATTGTTTCTCCGTTCAAGCAGACCTAATATTTTTATGATCATTTGTAAGGCAGGGTAGAGATGTATAGCATGCTCAGTATGAAGAGTTAGAATAAAGTGGGAGAATTGTGCCGCTTTAACCATACTCAAGTAAATACAGGGCTCATGTATCAATACGTCTGCAAGGTTTATGTTGCAAATATGGCACTCGAAATGTTATCCATATTTATCAATGTACTTCACCATTTGTCCCAACAAAATATCTGTTCGGGGGAGGGGAGTAACTAAGCGGTCACATTATTGTGACGTGTATCACTACTTATGATGGTCTTACAGACCCATAGAAAGATGCTGGTAACAAGATTACACCACCGAGTGAGGGATTATTTAGCATTATGCGGTGTAGTCATACACCAACAAACTTCTTAAATGCATACCAAATGAGCGTATTTGTTTAGTTGTATCTGATTAATGAACAGTCTTTTAAGTTATAGACTTGGTGATTGTTAGTTCAACCAATACCGTTTTGTTTTTTTCAGGTGGTCCACAGAGATTTAAAACCCAGCAATATTCTTTATGTGGACGAGTCTGGAAATCCGGAGTCTATTCGAATCTGTGACTTTGGGTTTGCAAAGCAACTCCGAGCGGAGAATGGTTTGCTAATGACTCCTTGTTATACTGCGAACTTTGTTGCTCCTGAGGTAACTGTCTAGTACCTATTACTTTACAAAGGGTTCATGTTTGTTTCTGGTCTTCTCCATAGTCATTTGATCAGTGTATCATGTACAAACCATAGCCCTTATATCGTTGTTTTTACTGGATATGGATAACCACAAAGGGCATCTTGGTCAGAGATTTGTTAGCGATAAAGGTTAAATGGGTTTTCCAGATATACCACTTATGACCTATCAATGTCTGAGAGGTGGGAGTACCACCTCCCCTTTACTGAATGGAAATGCAGTGCCTGGTACAACACATGAACCATGTTTAGCCCCATTCACTTGAATGAGCTGATCTGCAGTACCAGGCACAGCCACACTATTGTTAGACGTCACTGTGCCGGATACTGAAGGGGCCATGTCATTCCATGCCCCCATGTTCTGCTGATCGGCTGGAGTACCGGGGTTAGATCTCCACCGATCATATATTGATGGCCTATCCTAACGATAGACCATCAATGTTATATCCTGGAAAACTCCTTCAATATGAAGGTTGCCATGCTAAATAAACACTGTATTTCGATTTAATCCCGGAGCTCTCCGTTCAGGCACCAATCTGCAGCAGCATGTCAACTAGAATAGTTCACCGTAGCTTTTAGTGTTGGACTCCAATGTCTTGGTTAACTTGTCAATTCACATGGTTAGATTTTGTCTACCCTACTATAGTTGTCTGAGGTGGATACGTTTCTCATCTGCCGTTATGTTGTTTTCTTACCTTTTGCTCAATTCCGCTTGAAGTTGAGATCTGCAGTCAATAAAACTAACCATGGGGAACTCTGAATTCTTCATGTCCATTTTTGACTTCCATAAAACACTTGTTTGAATTGCTTGAAAATGCTTATTACATTATTTGGTGAAATCCAGTGCAAGCGCTTCCCTTTTGGTTTAGGGGCCATATTGCACAGTCTCCTCAAGGGAGAAATTGAATTGCTTTATTTTTGGCTTTGTTGTTTTTCCTCCTCAGATGAAGCAATTACTAGTTAAATCCATATGTAAAATGACTAAATGATTGCTAATGAGATATTTATACTTTTTTGTGTTTTCAGGTTTTAAAGCGTCAGGGTTATGATGCTGCATGTGATATTTGGAGCCTGGGTGTTCTCCTCTATACTATGCTTACTGGGTGAGTGTATGTATAAAAGATGTCTAATGATATTTCTGTACATAAAGGGTCTTTCATCCAGAATATGTATCAGTAGTTTACATAAATGCTTTGGTATATTAGAGACCAACCATGTGCTTCTCTTTATAAGATTTGTATTAATTTGTTCTTTCCCATCTTAACCTTAACAAGCTCAAATGTACTCTATGTATTGATTCACAGATATACACCATTCGCAAATGGACCTGATGATACTCCCGAAGAAATATTAGCAAGAATAGGTAGCGGAAAATTCTCTCTAAGTGGTGGTTACTGGAATTCAGTTTCCGATATTGCTAAGGTCTGTTGTCTTTTCTTCCCTCCTTTATTGATCGATATGTTCTGCTTAGTAAATATATTCCTTTCCGTCTTTCCTGTTTTTTTGGGGTCCAAGGACACTAGTCGATAATTTCCCTGCTGGGTCCCCTACTCCTGGCCTTCTCCAATACCGCAGTTTTGAAATAAGAAAAAAAAACATGAAATGCTTTGTCTGAAAATTAATCTAGTATAATGGAGTGCTTTCAGTGAATAGACTATTAAAATGTACCTCAGCCTTTCGAACTAGATTAGGAAATTGTTTATACAAGAGTCTCTTATAAATGGTTAGTAACATGAATTCGTCCATTAGCAGCCGGAAGGCAGGGAATTTTACATTTTCTATGTCTTTCCTGCAAGTAGTAGATTTTCTTACTACAGTCGTAATCTGCATCCAGTTTGTAGGGGATTATAGCAGCTGACAGCACTTCAAGGAATTTGAGAGCCCCATCTCTCAGGCTGGTGACACTATTCAGAGTTTAGTTTTTTTAAGATACCCTAGGTACCATATAAACATTTGTAACATCACTCCCAGAAGTCTATAGTTAATAACACAAATGTTCAACTTTCAGCTTTGTCATGTGTTTTTATTGAAATAAAATGTGATGTTCATGTGAAGACGTTTGTCTGTGATTATCTGTTTCCATTCCTGTATTTATCCCAAATGTGAACCATGAACTGGAAGATTGTTTTATTCTTTTATAGGATTTAGTGTCAAAAATGCTTCACGTGGATCCACATCAAAGATTAACAGCAGCCCAGGTACTAAAGCATCCCTGGATAGTACACTGTGACCAGCTGCCTCAGTTCCAGCTCAACCGGCAGGATGCGCCTCACCTAGTTAAGGTAACGGAGACCATTTATCTTTCTATTTATGTAATACTTACACTGGGGTGAATGGTATATATAGGGATAGGAGCCGTTCTTACTTTTCATTAACGCTAATTCCCTATTAAAGCTTTCTGAGTAAGGTTAGGACGCTCTGCAGTGACCATGGCCATGACACAGGCTGCGTGTCCAAAGATCGCTGCGTTCACAGTGGATGCTTTGCGACCCGAAAATTTGCTGCAGCACCACAGTCGTAAGAAGTGAATTGGGTTTGGATTTTCTGCGAGACTGGGGTCGCGGTAATTTTCAGGTTGCAAAGCGACCACATTGCCTTTCATTGCCTGCGATGCAGATCTTTGGCTGCACGACCTGTGTTGTGGCCAATAGCGCTGTGTAGACTAAATTTAATAAACTCAGAACCATCATCTATTAGCCAGAGTGGGGGAGTAACTTCAAACAGGTCCTCTCTTTCTGGAGGTCCTGGCATGTTTGTACATTACGCTTTAGACAGAAATCAATGGGCTATCCACGTAATTTCCCCAGTGTTAACGCTGCAAGGAAATTGAACACTCTGCTGGGTTCACCCTCAAATTACAGCTGTAGGGGGGTCCCAGCAACAAGAGCACCCTGTGACAAGTTTATTCTGGGGAGACCCTTCTAGTAAAGCGGGATTGTTTACAGCGGTCACCCCCCTTACAGATGATCTAAACAGAACGGATGTTTTTTGTGACACTTGCACAAAAACGTTGTTACTTTCATCAGATTCACTTTTTATATATCTACCAGCTAGAAGTAGCTTCTCCTGAAGTGAGGATAAGTAGCTGAGTTTTCTTTGAAACGTAAAGGCAGAAGCACTACCTGCACTGTCGTCCTGGTGCGATGAACAGGACAAAATACACTGCCGTGCAGATTCTTGTCCAAATGAACCACTGGTATCACTCTCATGCTACCATTGGTCATGTATATATGTCGTATGTGTTCTGACGTCTGTGTATTAACCCCTTAACGCCGAAGGACGGATATATCCGTCCTCAGCAGCTGCTAGTTCGCGCAGGAGGACGGATATATCCGTCCTGTGATCGCGCGGGTACTGACAGTTTACCCACGCGATCAGCGGCAGGAGCACGGCTGTTATACACAGCCTGGCTCCTGCTGCAACTGCCGGAATCGAAGCACGCGCCGATTCCGGCAGTTTAACCCATTAAATGCCGCTGTCAACAGTGACAGCGGCATTTAATGTGTTTGACAGAGGGGGGAACTCCCTCTGTCTCCCGATCGGCGCCCCCGCAAACAAATCGCGGGTCGCCGTCGGGTTTCCATGACAGCCGGGGGTCTAATAAAGACCCCCAGGTCTGTCTTCAGCATCTGCCTGTTAGGCGATGCCAGAGGCATGACCTAACAGGTTGCCTGTCAGTTTTACACTGACAGGCAATAATGCTTTGGTATACGAAGTATACCAAAGCATTATATATGCGATCGGCATATCGCATAGTGAAGTCCCCTGGTGGGACTAAAAAAAAAAAAGTAAAACCGTTAAATAAAGTTTGTGAAAAAAAAAAAAAAAAAAATTACAGTCAAAGTCAAATAAAACTACTTTTTTGCCCCAAAAAGTGGTTTTATTTAATAAAACGGTCAAAACAAATCACACATACACATATATGGTATCCCCGCGATCGTAACAACTTGACCAATAAAATGAACACATTAATTAAACCGCCGGATGAACGGCGTCCAAAGAAAACGCAAAAAACAACGGCAAAATTCTCTCCTCCCATTCCCCCCATAAAAAATAAAATAAAAGTTCATCTATAAGTCCTATGTACCCCAAAATAGTACTAATGAAAACTACACATTGTCCCGCAAAAATCAATCCCACGTACGGCCACATCGACGGAAAAATAAAAAAATTACGCCTCTTGGAACGCGGCGATGCAAAAACAAGTAATTTTTTTCTAAAAGGGTTTTTATTGTGCAAACGTAGAAAAAACATATAAAACCTTTACACATTTGGTATCCCCGTAATCGTGCCGACCCATAGAATAAAGGTAACATGTTATTTACGCTGCATAGTAAACGGCGTAAATTTATAACGTGAAAATTAATGCTGGAATAGCTGCTTATTTTCAATTCTCTCCTAAAATAAAGTTAATAAAAGTTAATCAATATGTTATAAGCATCTAAAAATGGTACAATTACAAAATACAACTCGTCCCGGAAAAAACAAGCCCTTATACGGCTATGTCGACGGAATAAAAAAAGAGTTACGACTCTTGGAATGCGACCGTGGAAAAACAAAAAATAATCCTTGGTCATTAACGTGCAAAATGGCCCGGTCATTAAGGGGTTAAATACCATCGTAAATAAGTAATGTGAAGAAGACTCCTTGCTGGAAACATTTTTATCTCTAGCGCAATCTGGCTACAAATTAGTTCCGGTTTATAACATGATACAATTAACATGTGTTTGTTTACAAAATATTTTTAATTCTGAATCTCTCATTTAGTTTTTGTCTCCACCAAGAATTTAAATACCGTACGGGCAGGCTATTCGGCTGCTATGGGGCACTTGGATAAATGGAGCCCAGCCATAGTTCAATCCACTATGATACTGCGTGGAAATAACCTGTGCAGAACTCCTCTTTCCAGAGGAACTGCATTGTTTGCCAAATTGGCCCAAGTGTCCTGGAAAGGTAAAGGAGAGGAAATGAAACGCCAGACCCTACCGTCCTGGGTGGAAAAACACTGCACCATAATGGGGGCCAATCTAGAGCTTTGCTATTGGGCCATCCCCTCTTCTATGTACCCTGGTAGTTTTTTAATCCGGTCTGTCCTTTCTAATATAAGATAATTTCTTGCCAATGGCGTCTCTTATTGGTAATAAATTAGCAGTGAGGAGGTGTTGTTAACAAACTTTTTCAACAGGTCAACATTAATTTTTTATTTTTTTTTACATCTAATGTAATAATTTTGCTCTTATGTTGAAGCGTTTTGCTGTATGTTCCATGTTCTATAAATAATCGGGACACCCACATTCTAGTAATCATGATGCATTGGGCTAGGCTTACACACAGGTTTTGTCCACCAATCAAAATTGATTGATTTAGCAACATATACATAAGGATAATGGTTACTGATCATCTTTTTTTGGTCGTACTGACAATACATTCGATGTATGGGCACCTTGTGTATGAAGTGTCTTGTCGTTCTTGTGTCTATACTGATATATCCTTTGTTCCACTATAGGGAGCTATGGCAGCAACATACTCTGCTTTAAACCTCAATCCATTGTCTCCTGTGCTGGAACCTGTTGGCCGTTCCACCCTCGCTCAAAGAAGAGGTATAAAGAAGATTACCTCCACCGCCCTGTGAATGTGAACTCGTATGTCTACAGAGTGCACGAGCTGACGAAACCAAGCCAACAGAGATAGCACATATCAAAAAGAGACACTCCGGCAGGCACCTGCTCGCTGCCGGCTCACCATCAATGCTGCTGCTTTTTGTCTGTTCTCTCTTAACATTGTTGATGGCAACCCTTCTACCTTACTGACTCGAATGACCAGTCTAATATTATACAAGTGAAAGGCTGGTCCTCCATCAGAGCGGAGCAATAAGACTTTTCTCCTTCCTAGCATGAAGAATACACTGAAACAATGGCAACCAATATTTTTTTTATATAGGGAGAGTTTTTAGTCGCCCATCTCAGCGAGTGGTAGATATGCACTCTTTATTTTGAGCACTTACTTGATTTCAAAGCGGTGTTCCTTAAATCCCCGTACTCTGTGCCATGCAAACGTTTGTTTAGGTCATGGCCGTTTCATTTGTTGCCTGTTTTCTTATTGTGCTCCAATATACCTCTATTATTTCTTTTTCTATTGATTTGTTCACATGCCTTGTATTGGTTTCAAAATGTAGTCCAGTACGTTTCGGGACGGTGCATCGGTCCACTATTGGCTGTGTGTACTTTAATAAATTAGTGCAGCGATGTCATTGCATCTGAATGTAATATGACCCAACACTTACTGGAGAATATGAGCCTGTTCCTCCAGAGAAATGGCAGTCAATGATATTGATCGGTCTGCGTGCTACGAATTACCACAAATGATTACAGCAGCAATACTTAAGATATCATGTACAGCCTATGTCATTATCCTGCTAGGTTCATGCTTTACTGCCTTTTTTTATAGTATACTATATTTGTACATGTTGGGTTTAAATGTCTTGAAGCTTTTGGCTCAACATAGCCACTTAAAAGCTATGTATTTATTCTAAAACGTAGTCCAAACATTAGCTGTTATGCAAATTGCATAGACGACATTCAAATCAACCATGCCTTGCCTCCGTTGTGTAAGCAGGGATGATAAAAGCCGATCTTGGAGTTTCTTGTAAGTTATCTGCAGCATCTGTGATGTGAGAATTCCTGTGCAGCCTGCCATACAGATAACCCACCACTTCTTCTGTATATATGAGCAATGATGCTATTCAAATGAGTTCAATAGGAACCGCTCATATTTTATCCACTGAGTGTGCAGGGTGACCTCAGATTTTCTACCCCATTGTGGGAAGTAGCGGAGAGAGACAAGTTCTGTTATATTACTGCACCTCTGTGTAGTACGATAAGTAAGCAATAGAACAAGTAAGCATTCGTTGAGATTTTTTTTATGATGAAAGTTGCTGATCTAACTAAGCCTTTAGAATGGGTAATAAATGTACTGTGGTCTGGTTGTATGGCAGGGAAGCTGTCGGTAGATGATATACCGAGATATAACCGAACTTATTTCAACAACATACTTAAGCACGGCTGCTTCAACTAGATTAAATCAATTGCAGTGGTGAAAGATTTCCTCCTATTGCTCTTTTCCACTTATTATTTTTTTCATTACCCCCCCCCCCCCCCAACCATCCATTTTTGGACTTCATATAGCTATATTATTATTTTTTTAACTGACGCGCCAATATGTGATTTTTTTTCTTTTCTTTTTCTCTCTTTGGCATTTACATTATGTTCTCCTTATAATCACTGAAAAGCAAAAGTCTTGGGAGGAGATGATCGTGATTAGCCTGCGTTGTATAACGAATTTGTTTTCTCTCATGAAAATAATGTGCATTATGACTTTACTCCAACACAGAATAAAGGGACATTGTACACAAAGGGATGTAATTATTTTGCAGTTACTGTATCTCTGGGAGGGGCAGTGTAACTTTTTTTTTAATACAAATCATAGAGAATATTTTTCTACAGTTATGTACAATCATTCTTTATATTAGACTACGCATGGCATGTCAGTACAATAGGAAATACTTGAAGTATAAGTTCTAAATTTCCCCCTTTGCCATCCATACATTTTTGGAAGATGATTATCAATGCTTCCATTGCCGTAAACTAGAATACAATGTGATAGTACAAGTAATGTAAGAATATCTCTCGCCACCTTCCTTGAAGTAAATTTAACCGTTAACATGTATCCACTATGATCGATTCTTAATGGTAATTATTGCTTGTACATTTCTCTTAATCAGTTTTGTAATCATCTAAAGAAAATGCAGAC
The DNA here is from genome assembly GCF_050947455.1 of Rhinoderma darwinii. Classification (NCBI taxonomy): domain Eukaryota; kingdom Metazoa; phylum Chordata; class Amphibia; order Anura; family Rhinodermatidae; genus Rhinoderma; species Rhinoderma darwinii. The sequence continues at coordinate 399,197,554 of NC_134688.1, read as the reverse complement.
ATTTATATAATAAACTTTCAAATACCTAAATGAGTAAGGTTTGTGGTATTGAAATTGTGTGTGATTGTTTTAAAGGGCGTCCTTGGAAAGCGAATGATGTGGAATATTGTGTATGTATTCTTCCCTGGATATCCCAAATGTAACAAACACATGAATGCCTAGATCTATTGCCCCCAATGTCTGCTCTGATGAAATACAGAGCAGATGTAAAGGGGTTCTGTACTTAAACATGTCAACCACTGGAACCCCAACCAATCACAAAGATTTTAAGACCGTGCCACCCTTGTCCATGTGATGTCTGTCTTGCAACTCTGTCCTATTCAATTGACTAGGGTGGGCTACAACTAATCTACAATACTAGACACCATGCTGCCTGAGGTGAAAATTGAAATGGCGCCCCCCAATTCGTGATTGGCACCCCCCTGGCTGTTCTAAATCACCGCTAGCCTCCTCCGTTGCCTTGTACTACCCTGGCATTCATGGTGCAGCGATGAAGCTGGGCAGAGTACAACTGGTGCGTGCCCATGGAGTACAAGGCAATGGTGCATCCGAGAAAGTTGGAGGAGGTGGTAGTAATGTAGAAGAGCCACAAAGGTGTCAATCAAGCATGGAAAGGTGGGTTTGGAGTCAGGACTGTGACTCTTCGGGATAGCGGCACCGCCCCCTGACCATTTAAAGAGTAATTAGCATACAGTGCATGCAATTTTAAAAGTTGATTTTTATAGATTTTGCTGCATCTGAAAAAAATATACAGGGGAATGTTTGGAAATATTGTCCGGTCATGTATTATCTGCTGCATGTGGTTAAAACTACCTGACAGGTTCCCATTAAAAGACAATGAATTGCAACAATTTAATCTGCCTCAATTTTGTTGTTATAAATATATCTTATAAAATTATAGCACCAGAACAAAGCTGACACATATACGACACCAGAACCAAGCTATGTACATAAATACAGCACCAAGACCAAGCTCAGTACATAGAAACAGCACCAGAACAAAGCTCAGTACATAGATACAGCACTAGAACAAAGTTCAGTACATAGATACAGCACCAGAATCAAGCTCCGTACATACAGTAGTGTTAAAAATAAAAAAAAAAGCAGTCCAACATCATTAACCAGATAAATCAATGTTTTTGGTAGAAGTGAAAATTCTACATAGCAAATAACTTACTTGTAAGTGCAGTAGAAAAAAAAAAGTCCCAACAATAAGGACATGCTCATTCTCAGTAATTGAATCATTGCTTGAAAGGCGCTTGTTCAAAATAAGTAAGGAGTTAACTTGATAAAGTCATTAATTCTGTGGAATAACAGGTGTCAATTTTGGCCTATTTAAGGTAGGAGGGTGGAAAATGTTGCACGTGTTGGTAATAGTGCATTTCCTTCTGAAATACTGGGGGAAATGGGTCGCTCCAGACATTGTTCTGATAAACTGACTTTGATTAAAAAGTTGATTGGAGAGGGAAAAACATACAGAGAAGCGCAGCAAATTATAGGCTGCTCAGCTAAAATGATCTCAAATGCCTTGAAGTGGCAACTAAAACCTGAAAGACGCAGAAGGAAGCAGGGAACTACTGTTCGAATGGACCGAAGAATAGCCAAAATGGCAAAGCCTCAGCCAATGATCACCTCCAGAAACATCAAAGAAGATCTGAAGTTGCCAGTGAAGCCAAGTTACCAGCAAGAACTTCCAGTGACAGTCCAGTTATTGAAAAAAAGACATGTCCTGAATAGGTTAAAATTTGCCAGGGAGCACATTGACTGGCTCAAAGATAAATGGTGCAACATTTTGTGGACTGATAAAAGCAAAATTGTTTTTTTCGGGTCTCGTGGCCGCAGACCGTATGTCAGACGACCCCCGAGCACTGACTTCAAGCCACAGTACACTGAAGACAGTAAAGAATGGTGGTGCAAAAATCATGATGTGGGGATGTTTCTCATACCATGGTGTTGGGTCTATTTATCCCTTACACGGGATCATGGATCAGTTTAAATATATCAAAATACTTGAGATCATGCTGCCCTGTGCCGGAGAAGAAATGCCCTTGAAACATGACAATGACCCAAAACACACCAGTAAGCGAACAATATCTTGGTTACAGACAAACAGGATTGAGGCAATTTTTTGGGCTGCATGGCTTCTACATGGTAAACAAAAAAGATTTTCCCCTGCAGAACCATGTAGCCAAAAACCACATTGCAAAACTATAATTTGCGGTACAAGCACGCACGCTTTTACCACACGGTAATTGGCCATGTGTCAAAAAGATGGTGCCATTCTGCACATGTAAAATTATCCTCAGGGTAGGGACACACAGTGTAAACAGTGCGGATTTCATTGCGGAAAATCTGCAGCGTATTACAGGAGCAGCAGAGTGAATCAGATTTAAACAAATCTTAAATCCACAGCATGTCCATTTTTCACCGCAGCTCTTCTGTTGCGATTTTTGCAGCGGAAAAGCTGCAATTCCGCTGCAAAAAACGCCAATCAGAAAAAATAAAAAACCTTTTTGGGTTGAAAAATAATAAAAAGGTTTATACTTACCACAGTCATAGCGATGCGATCCGATGTTCTGCTCTGAGTGCAGCTCGGCCTCCTGGGATGATGTTTCATCCCATGCGACTGCTGCAGTGTTCACAAGGGCTGCAGTGTCTTCCTAGGAGGCCGGGCTGTACGCACAGCAGAGGGGTGAATCACCATGATAATGCCTGGGGGGTAAGTATACTTATTTTTTTTTCATGCAGTATTTCTGTAGTAGAGATTCCGCATGAAAAACCACCAAAATTTGGTGCGGATTTTCAGGCAGAATTCCCTGCAGTTTCCAGGACTTATGCGCTGTGTACTTTTACGCAGCGTATTCAACCTGTCTCCTTACCCTCAAGCCTTATTTACACGAACGTGTAATACGGCCGTGCAACGCGCGTGATTTTTACGCGCCTCGCACGGACCTATGTTCGTCTATGGGGCCGTTCAGACAGTCCGTGATTTTCACGCAGTGTGTGTCCGCTTCGTAAAACTCACAACGTGTCCTATATGTGTGCGTTGTTCGCGCATCACGCACCCATTGAAGTCAATGGGTGCGTGAAAATCACGCACCGCACACGGAAGCGCTTCCGTGTGATGCACGTGATTCACGCAACAGCAGTAAAAACTGAATGAAAACAGAAAAGCACGTGCAAAAGGCACCTTTTTTGCACACGCAGAACGCACACGCTTGTGTAAATCCAGCCTCACTCTGTTAACATGTCAACTCATATCAATCATCTGCTAACAAATTAAAAATCAGTCTTGAATGGTAGGGCAACGTTTTATTGTTTGTGCTTAATACGTATTCCCTGTGGGTGCAGAATATAACATTTGTGGTACGTGTACCACCGCTTGAAAAACACTGGTTTAATGCAAATAATCAGATCGTAACAACAATTGTACAGTACAACACCTATCACATGCAGTTTTACCACAAATCGGTGCGGTTTTCAAATGATTATTAATGACTGCAAAAAACGCATGGACATTAACAATTATTTGAAAACTGCGCTGACTTGTGGGAATACAGCATGTTGGCGCGGTTTGCGGCCGTATCATTGTAATGCAGCAGCTACTAAGTGTCTGTACCCTAATGCCTTCATATACTGGACCGGTGAAATACAGAACTGTAGAATTGCACACATCACACATCCATTATATACATACACTAAGGCCCCATTCACACACTCATTATATACATACACTAAGGCCCCATTCACGCAAGCGTGAATTACGTCCGTGTGCTGTGCGTTGTTTCAACACAAAGCACACGGACCCATTGATTTCAATGGAGTCGTTCACATATGCGTGATTTTTCACCTGACACCGTGCCTGCAGACACTCTTCCCCCGTCCCCTCCCTCACGTCCCGACTGCTGAGCTGTATCATATTACAGCAGGGGGAGAGGTTGTGTGAACAGTAGGGAAGGGGGGCTGGAGGGGAAGCAGAGGAAGACTACTGCTGCTAATACATGGAAGGGGAGTCAGACAGCAGCTCTTCGCTGCAGTGCCGCCACCTTAGAAATGCTGTACCCTGAAGCCAGAGGCTCATCTTACCTCATGGCAGGTGCGGCCCTGGATGTACCAATTGTCTATTGAAACTCAAAGCGGCAAGGCTGCTCCACTGAATGCAGCAGCTTCTTCAGTCTTGTTATTGTTGGTGGGCCCAGCGGTAAGACACTCGCCCATCAATCGCTAGTAGTACAAAACCTTCAACGTTAAAGGGGTTTTCCAGCCCCTAAAAATTGATAAATACTCTTTAATCATCTTCTAAAACTATTTACCATCCTGATTAGAATTTGTTAGTAATACCATATTTACCCTCTACGATCACTAATAAAATAGAGACCTTTTGATGGCAGAAACAACTGCTGCCCACATTGACTCAAAATAAAGATAAGAGGAGGCCGTGAAATGCAAAGAACACATGTTATTGCTTGGAAAACCTATGGAGTTTAAAGGATGAACTTAGAGATGTGGTATCTGGGATAAAAATTCTCTCCAGAGTTGGCAGAATGGCACAATCTGCTTGGCACTTGTGGTTTTGAGAGACCATAAAAAATGTATTAGATAAAGCAGTCTAATGAACTAAAGCGAAGCTTTCCTAAATTGTGTGAATACGACGATAGAATTAGCTTTCCTGAATTTGTAAAAAATGTGGAGGTGTAACATAAGCATTTTGGAATATGAATCCTTTTTCCTGTTGGACCAGTGGGAGAGCACAAAAATGACAAATAATTCTGGTATCCAGAAGGATGCAGATAACATACGCTTAAAGGCTATGCGCACTTTTATTATTGATTGAATGCAATCAAAGTAGGAATAAAGCAACATGATTGCAAATATCGTTCTGTTTTGTGTATACAGCTCATATGCAGACGTGCGTCTCCAGGGTTACAAACTACCAAAAATCCTGAGTTGTCTGATTCCTTAATCATGCGGTAGGCTTCATGTGCGCAGTAAAGCCATGTGAATGGAGCCTGTACAGTTCCCTGCAGTTCCTAGTAAGGAGATATAGGCACTCTGTGTGTGCAACTGTGCGGCACTGTGTTCTCCCCTAGAAACAATGCTTATAGGGAAGAACACCTCCGTAATACAGCATGTGTTCAAACATGCCACTATCTGTGAGGGAGAACTCCAAGTGTGCCTCCATATAAAATCAGAGGCAGATGGATTTACAGTATGGATCCATAACAGTCTATGGGTGTTGTATTACGGGTGTTGTATTACGGATGCGTACAAGGACCCGTATATATAATATGGCCACGTGCTTTAGCCCCTACTTAGACACTTGGGGGGAGGAAGTGCAGTAACGCATGACTCCAGGAGCAGACTACACAGTTGGTTTCATTGTAGTCTCTAACCATGAATACATATAGGAACTGTAAATACAAAAAGATTGCGTTAATTTGTATTTAAGATGCATTGGAGCAATAAAAAGAATTGATGTGCATATCCGTTTGCTTGTCAAGCGCACCGATTAACTATAGAGTCTCTGCTGATGACAGCAAGAGGGAATGTAATTATCGGATTATCACATGGCCTCTCTCTGCCATGCCTATAACATCGGGCAAAGTAATCAAGCTGGGACTTGTGTTTCCACATCAGCAGCTTTCCCTGCAGTCGGTTTGAATTCTTTTGGTGCCGTGACTCTGTGTTACAACTGATATTAAAGGAACACTAAATATAAAGTGCAAATTGCTTATAGTAAGATTTCCCAGTACTATTCACAAATAATTTGGTAAATGTTTCTGCCATTCTCAAAATTGGATATATGTGAGATTAAAGCATTTTTTTTTTATAGTGATCCTATTGAAAAAGAAAACAAACATGAACACCTTATGGATTTTATTAAGATAGAAAAAAAGTGAAGTTGTGAATGTATTTAGCTTGTAACCCCATACACCTCTTCTGGTTTTCTACCTATGTCCACATGTAAGGATACTACTACTCTTTTGAAGTTTTTGCTTACTTGCACAGGATTGGACAATCTAAACTCTGAGAAATATTAAGTCCTAAATCCACTTGGACACTTATTTTTGCCAACAGTACAAAATTGTTTTAATCTGGCCCTTCCAATTTTGAGAGCCAAACCTACCAAGTTATTCAATGATTAGATACACTTTTGCTAATTCCTGTGATTCCTAGATTAATCAAAAACTACTCTATTCAGAAATGACCTAAAAGCAGTTAATAGGACACATTCTCTATAGTGCTACTCATCTCAAAAAATGTTTATATATAACATTTCTCAATTTGTAATATTTTCAGTGAAACCGCAGGAACTTTTGGTTTTAAACACAATTGGTAAGGCAATATCTTCAGATTTTACAAATGCTGCACTATATATCACAGAATATGTTCTATACAATAATGCACATACATGCTATTTAAAATAAAGGTTTAATCTGTGACTTATGCTTTTCAAAACATAACGGTGAATTAATTGGAGTGAAGCAGGGAATCCACATAATAGCTATGAAAGACAGAACTCAACAAAGAACAAAACAAACCCAGCTGTATAGCTGTACCAACTGCGGGTTTTCTAAAACTGCTTCAAATGTATTTGGTGTTTTAATGTATTTACAATGATTCCCCTAAAGGTTATTGAAGAGCGCACAATCACATTATACTTCTAATATACTCAGTGTTAAGTCCCAATTTCAGATCTTCAGGACCACATTTACAGGTAAAGAAGTGTTTGTTTACATGGAACACATCCATGGACAAAAGACTTTAATAGCAAGATGTAGCTTAAATAAGGGAACCTAGGAGCTGCCCTAAACGAAAGGATAAGGGCCTGTTCACATCACGCTTTTTTCTTCTGTCGGAGGTATATGTCGGAAGGAGTCCCGACATATACCTCCGATGGTAGGCACAGACGTATCTTGCTGTATAGGCATACAGTGGTATATGTCGCCCAAACACCCCGGGCACAGCGCTACTTTAAGCAATGAGCCCAGGGAAGCCCCTGACATCACTGTCCATATATGGATAGTGATGTCAGGGGCTTTCAACTATGGAGTTCTCGGCCAGAGCATCACAAGTACTCTAGACGTGGTCTCCAGTGGCGGATTAAGAAGACCATGGGCCCTGGGCTGTTACCCAAACTTGGGCCCCCCTTCTCCACCACCACCCTGCCGCGCCGTAACTATTGCTAACACTACCTAAACACTAGTACACAAAGTAGGCACATTATGCACAAAGTACACACAGTACGCACATTATGCACAAAGTACGCACATTATGCACAAAGTACGCACATTATGCACAAAGTACACACAGTACACAAAGTAGGCACATTATGCACAAAGTACGCACATTATGCACATTATGCACAAAGTACGCACAGTACACAAAGTACCACATTATGCACAAAGTAAGGACATTATGCACAAAGTACGCACATTATGCACAAAGTACACAAAGTATGCACATTATGCACAAAGTACGCACATTATGCACAAAGTACGCACAGTACACAAAGTACCATATTATGCACAAAGTACGCACATTATGCACAAAGTAAGGACATTATGCACAAAGTACGCACATTATGCACAAAGTACACAAAGTATGCACATTATGCACAAAGTACGCACATTATGCACAAAGTACGCACAGTACACAAAGTACCACATTATGCACAAAGTAAGGACATTATGCACAAAGTACGCACATTATGCACAAAGTACACAAAGTATGCACATTATGCACAAAGTACGCACATTATGCACAAAGTACGCACAGTACACAAAGTACCATATTATGCACAAAGTACGCACATTATGCACAAAGTAAGGACATTATGCACAAAGTACGCACATTATGCACAAAGTACACAAAGTACGCACATTATGCACAAAGTACGCACATTATGCACAAAGTACACAAAGTACGCACATTATGCACAAAGTAGGCACATTATGCACAAAGTACGCACATTATGCACAAAGTACACAAAGTATGCACATTATGCACAAAGTACGCACATTATGCACAAAGTAAGGACATTATGCACAAAGTACGCACATTATGCACAAAGTACACAAAGTATGCACATTATGCACAAAGTACGCACATTATGCACAAAGTACGCACATTATGCACAAAGTAGGCACATTATGCACAAAGTACGCACAGTACACAAAGTACACACATTATGCACAAAGTACACAAAGTAGGCACATTATACACAAAGTATGCATAGTACACAAAGTACACACGAGTATGCACATTATACACTAAGTAGGCACATTATACACGAGTATGCACATTATACACAAAGTACACCTTGTAAACACATGAATATGGACATTAAACATACATGAATATGGACATTAAACATACATGAATATGGACATTAAACATACATGAATATGGACATTAAACATACATGAATATGGACATTAAACATACATGAATATGGACATTAAACACACATGAATATGGATATTAAACACACATGCACTTACCTTTTATGTCTTCACTGCAGCTCTTCTCCTGCTCACAGCACAGAGCCCGCCGACAGTCTCCCCTCCCCCATGTCCCGACAGCTAGCAGCAGAGATGTTTAGAGCAGGGAAGGGGGGCTGGAGGGGGAGCTTCTAAAGCAGCACAGACCACGGCTGCTAAGTAGAAGCAAAGCTCCCCTCGCCTGACAGGTGCGGTCCTGGCACCGGGGCTCCCTCCGGTGCTAGCGACGCCACTGGGCATGAGGGGGTTCGGGCGGTCATAGGCTCCTTGGGCCCCCTGGCAGTCTTGGGCCCCGGGCGACCGCCCGAAACGCCCTAATGATAATCCGCCACTGGTGGTCTCCTGTCTTGGGAAAGCCCTTGAAGTCTCTTCCCACATGTGAACAGTGACGTTAGGAGCTTATAAAGCCAGAATCCACAGCCAGAGCGTCGGCAATGCTCTGGCCGGGGATTCCGGGACTGGAGAAGCCCTTGATGTCACCGTCCATATATGGACAGTGATGTCAGGGGCTTTCAATTTGTAATCCCTGACCAGAGCATCAGAAGCGCACTGGTTAGGGACTTCAGGACTGGAGGAGCCCATGACGACACTGTCCAAATATGGACAGTAACGTCCGTGGCTTCTCCATTTCCGAAGTCCCTAGCCAGATCGCTACTGTTTCTCTGGCTCGGGACTCCGTAGTTGAAAGCCCCTGACCGCACTGTCCATACATGGACAGTGACATCAGGGGCTTTCCCAGGCCCAGGCCGAGCGCAACCTTGCCGGGGATGCCAGCCCTGGGACAGTTCCCCGAGGTATACGTTTAACATAAACCTGTGACAGATGCCATACAGTGGCATCCAAAAAAAGAAGATAAAGCAGGACTGGTCTTGGTATACCGGATGGTGTCACGTCGTCCTATATCCGATAAACCACGTCTGATCAACTACAATATTTTCACCAGTGTGTATAACTGCACACATCTCCAATTATATCTAAAATATTAGTATTTATTCATCAAATATTATAAGCAAAACAGCAATGTTTTCAACCCATCATGCATATGGAGAGGGCCCTGGTTGTAATTGTTAAAAGTTTGCCCCAACAAAATAAAAATATTAACATTTTAATAAGAAAGAGAATTTAAAAAATAATAAAAATGTGATTATAGCATAATAATTAAATTCAAATTATAGCATTTAATTTAAATTTACCAGCGCTCCTTTAGTCACCGCCACAACGTCTCGCAGACTCATTCCATGACACAGTGGTTTCTGGGAATATGATGTCTGAAGCGCTGGGAATGACAAAAACCATCAGAGAGGATGTGAGTTCTGGCTCCGAATATGAGGGATAGGTGTGCTTTTTAAAAACACTTTTTTAGTTATATTTAGAAAATTAATTTAGAGGTCTGGTCTGGGGTATGAATTTATTTAGGAGTTTGGTCTGGGTTCTGAATTATTTTAGGAAGGCAGTCTAAAATAATTTAGGGGTTTAGTGTCTGAATTTATTTATGGGTCTGGTCTGAGGTCTGAATTCATTTAAATGGACACTAACTTTTAAACAAATTATGCTAATCTAATAGTACACCTGATATAGATCAACTTTGTAGTTTACTTACTGTTAAAATGTTGTTGTTTTATCCATGCAAATTCTGTGTGAAGTTACTGCCCCTATGTGTCTACCTTCCTGTAATTTGCTTTCTACCCCCTGTTGTCAAACAAAATCCATCCCTGTTTCAGAGCAGGAATTAGGGGGGTGTCTCTTCACTGCCTGCCAATAGCAGTCTATGATGAAACGAGAGGTGAAAAGGAAGAGGGAGCACTTAGGGAGAGTGAGACAGACACACTGCATACAAGTCTACAGGGAAGGGAGGGGGAGCAGGAGGAGGTAGCACAGAGCGAGTGAGTCAGACACAGACACGCTGACAATACAAGTCTATGGAGAGGGAAGGTGGAGTCAAGAGTACAGTAAGAAAGACACAGACGTGCTGCAGCTGCTGGTAAGATTTCTATGTCTACCCAGGTGCGTAGCTAGGGGGGGGAGACGGGACATGTGACCCGGGTGCAAGTGGGAGAGAAAGTAGGGGGCTCCGAGCCGGGCGCAGATACAATTAAACACTCCTTCTGGAGTGGAATCCCCCCTGATGTCACTATCCATATATGGACAGTGACATCAGGGGCTCCTCCTCCAGGAGAGGAATCATACCTCCCAACCATTCCGGACAGTCAGGGGTATGTTCCGCAGTCAACTGTATCCTCAGGACACAGATACAGTTGAAAAAGGAACAGTCAGCTCCCTGATTCAGCATCAGTTCAGAGCGGAGGAGCAGAGGGAGCTCCTCCGCTCGCCGAGGAATCCCTGAGCACAGCGCTACTTTAAGCACTGTGCCAAGGAAAGCCCTTGATGTCACTGTCCATATATGGACAGTGACATCAGTGGCTACTGATTGAGTGGAATCCCCGTTGCCAATGAGGAAACCCCTGAGGTCACTGTGCTTATATGGACAGTGCCGTCAGTGGCTCCTCTGAAGCGGAATCCCCGTCGCCGACGCTCTGGAAGGGGATTCCGCTCCAAGAGTAGCCCTTGACATCACTGTTCATATATGGACAGCACAGCTTCGGCTTACTCCAGCACACACAAAAGGAGAGTAGATCAAATTCTTCAATATAAATTGATTTATTGTTACTTTGGAATCTCTGGTAGACACCCACGTTCAACCTCCATACACCTACAGCGACAGAGGACGTGGATTGGCCGAAACATCTGTTTAAAGACGCTCTGTCACCACATTATACGTGCCCTATCGTCTACATAATGTGATATGCGCTGTAATGTCGATTACAGCAGTCTTTTTTATTTAGAAAAACGATAAATTTTGTCAAAGTTATGACCTATTTTTGATTTATGCTAATGACTTTCTTAATGCCCAACTGGGCGTTTTTAAGCTTTTGACTAAGTGGGCATTGTAAGGAGAGGTGTATGACCCTTACCAATCAGCGTCATACACTTCTCCCCATTCTTGCGAGATCACTATGTGCTGTCACTTACTCACACATTAATGTTACTGAAGTGTCTTGAGAGTGAATAGACATCGCTCCAGCCAGGATGCGATGTCTATTCTCAATCCCGAGACTTCGGTAACATTTGTGTGGGACTTAATGACAGCAAGCGTGATCTCGCGAGGTCACACTGTCATTTACAGTTGGGCATTAAGAAAGTCATTAGCATAAATCTAAAATAGGTCATAACTTTGACAAAATTGATCGTTTTTCTAAATAAAAAAAACTGCTGTAATCTACAATACAGCGCCGGTCACATTATGTAGAAGATAGGGTACTTATAATGTGGTGACAGAGCCTCTTTAAGTCACCTCATTCAAATGTTTCCGCAGGATTGTCTTCTCTATATGAAATAATATATGAAATACATCTACTAATGAAACAATAAATCAATTTATATTGAAGAATTTGCTCTACTCTCCTTTTGAGTGTGCTGGGGTAAGCCGAAGCTACATATTTCAGGGAATCAATCCCAACCCTACTAGTACCACCCTATAACCAGAGGAGTGCATCCCATATTTTTTCTTGACCATATATGGACAGTGACATCAGTGATGTCACTGTCCATATATGAACAGTAGCATCTAAGAGCTACTATGCTTTGGCTGGGGATTCTACTCCTGGAGGGAGTCACATTGGCGCTATCTACAGGGGGGAGTAGCGCTATCTACAGGGACGGTGGTACTATCTTCTACATGCACTGTGGAACTATATATGGACACTATCTACAGGGAACACTGGTGCTAGCTACATGGGTACTGTGGGCACTATACATGGGTATGGGCACTAGGGGTATCTAAGGGGACATTATACTGTATGGTGGCAGTTATGAGGGCATTATACTGTATGAGAGAAGCTATAGAGGCATTATACTACATGGGGCAGCTGTGGGGGCATTATACTGTATGGTGGCAGCCAAGGGGGCATTTTACTGTATGGGGCAGCTATTGGGGCATTATACTGTATGGGGCAGCTATAGGGGCATTACACTGTATGGGGCAGCTATGGGGGTATTCTATTGTATGGTGGCAGCTATAGGGCATTATACTGTATGGAGGCAGCTTTGGGGGCATTAAGCTCTATGGGGCAGATATAGGGCATTATACCGTATGGGGCAGCTATAGGGGCATTATGCTGTATTGGAGCAGCTATAGGGGCATTATGCTGTATGGGGACATCTGTGTGGGCATTACACTGCATGGGAGGATCTGTGTGGGCATTACACTGCATGGGAGAATCTGTGTGGGCTTTATACTGTATGGGTGCATTATACTGTATGGTGGCAGCTATGGGGTCATTACATTGTGTGAGGGCAGCTAGAGGGCATTATACTGTCCTGCTATGCGTGCCACATCTGTTGTCCCCCTTTGTGATACTTGAAAGTTGGGAGGTATAAAGGAATACCCGGCCAAAGCGTTGCCGACGCACTTCCAGTGGATTCCGCTCCTGGAGAAGTCCTTGACTTACCTATCCATATATGGACAGTGATATCAGGGGCTCCTCTAGGGAGCTCCAATGGCGCTATGTATATGGAGGGGGAGTGTAGTGCTATTTACAGGATGGTGTGTGTGGCACGATCTACAGGTGGGGTGTGTGTTTCTGGGGGGGGGGCAAACTGAATCCTGCCCCTAGTGCTGGAGAACCTAGCTACGCCTCTGTGACTACCAGTGCTGGATTGACAGCTACACTGCTCATTACTGCTGTAATCTCCATGTTGTTACAACTTCTATATATGTGATAAAGAAAGGAGAGCAGAATTCTACTTTTCCACATGTGCAGTATATAGAAGACATGATAGCCATTATGCTCTGCCCACTAGCTTAGAGAAGACTTAGATAGAGCCTGCAAAGTGGAAAACTGCTATAAAATTCAGAATACTGGTCCTAAGATGGCCAGAAATAGTTTTATTGTCACTCTTATGACAGCTTTCTGTGAAAAGTTAGGTACGCTTTAAAGGAACAGTGTCATCACCCAAAAAAAATTTCATATGTTCAAGATGTTAGTGCTTTATTAAAAACGTTTATATTTATTTGTGTGTTTGTGTTTTACTTTTTCTTATTTTTACACTTTTTCTTCCCTATGGGGGCTGCCATTTTTTGTTCCATTTCTGTGTGTGTCGATTAACGACACATACAGACATGGAATACGGCAGCCACAGTCCCATAGGGACTGCGAACGGCTCCCGTCCCATTGACTGCAGTGTACGGCGTCTGTGTGGGAACTGCGCATGCGCCGCTCCCACACAGTCCTATTCGAAATTGGCGCCGTCCGGCGCCATTTTCCTGTGGACCGGAAGTCGCGGCCGGACAGTAATATTACTACTTCCGGTCGCGGCTTCCGGATTTGTGCACTTGCACCAGCGGCAGCAAACGGAGCGGACGGGCCGGAGGGAGCCGCGGCGGCAGGAGCAGGTAAGAGATTTCAATGTATGTTCGTGTTTGTGTGTGTTTACTACTGTATGTAAACCTACTACACTGTGGGTTAGCTCAAAAAATGGCGACACACAGTGTAGGAGGTTACATCGTTCAAACCCCTCGTTTATCCCGGCACTAGCCAGGATAAAGGAGGGGGGAATGCTGAGAGCTCACTAGAGCGAGGGCTTTTAACCCAATGTTGCAATGCTGCAATTTTGGGAACAGCTCCATCTAGTGACCAAAAATGGGTAGTATTATAAATTAGAAATAATTTATAATATTTCCTGGACTCGTGCAAAAAAATAAAAAAAATTTGAACAATGTTTAATCACCCACACACTAAATGTTTAATTTTTTTTAAAAAAACATGTTTTTCTGGCAACACATTCCCTTTAAGGATCTGGTCTGAAGTCAGTGGGCTGCAGAAGTAAGGGGCCAAATATATTTATAAATACATTAAAACATATGCGTCTCATTTTAACCTACTTATCAGAAGTCCATGCCCCATATGTGGATACGATATTCCGGCGTCTAGTAATTTTAACTGCGCATGTCTATGCAGGTGAATAATCACATTTGAACACGTGATAGCTCTGAACGTACCCACGTCCTAGACAATGGATATCCACAGTCCATTGCACGCACTAGAACAATTGTGTGGAGTGCTGCCTATGCTGCCTATCTTCTGGATATCTATATGTGGGGCTGGAGATAGAGGTCCTGAGGCTTGCACAAACAGCTACATAGAGATTTATTCTCTTCTTTTGTGCTGCTTTTTTTTTTACTATTAAACGTTCGATTAACTTTTTATTTTCTAGCAGCATGTGTAATATAAACATACCTCCTAACTTTCTAGAATCACAAAGAGGGACAACTGATGCAGCGCGCACAGTGCGTCTCAACAATTTTTTTCTTTTAAGCCACGCCTCTAATTCCACCCAATCCCAGCCCATACACACCCGATTCAGCCCACACAGTATCATGCTCCCATAGTGCCTCCCACACAGTATAATACCTTCTAGCTGCCACCATACAGTATAAAGCCAACACAGATGCCCCTATACAGTATAATGCCCACACATATTCTCCCATGCAGTATAATGCCCATACAGATGCCCCCATGCAGTATAATGCCCCCCTAGCTGCCCAATACAGTAAAATGCCCCCTTAGCTACCCCTGGTGCCAGTGCCCTTGCAGCTAGTGACACAGTACTCATGTATACAGTGTCCATGTACCTAGCGCCACAGTGTCCCCTGTAGATAGTTCCCCTATATAGTGCCACAATGTCCATGTAGATAGTGCCACATCCCCATGAAGATAGCGCCAGCCCCCCCTCCTGTAGATAGCGCCATTGGGACTCCCCTAGGAGCGGAATCCCTAGCCAGAGCATAGGCCTGGGATTCCGCTCCTAGAGGGAATCCCTGATGTCACTGTCCATATATGGACAGTGACGTCAGTGGCTACTCCTTGAGCGGAATCCCCGTTGCCGACTCTGGCCAGGGATTCCACTCCAGGAGGAGCCACTGACGTCAATGTCAATATATGGACAGTAACCTCAGGGGATTCCTCTAAGAGAGGAATCCTCGGCCAGATCATCGGCAATGGGGATTCCGCTCAAGGAGTAGCCACTAATTCTGAAGCAGGGAACCATCAGCTCCCTGCTTCAGAATTAGTTCAGAGCAGAGGGAGCTCCTCCGCTCGCCGAGGACTCCGCAGGCACAGCGCTACTGTAAGCGCTGTGCTCGGGGAAGCCCTTGACGGTACTGTTCATATATGAACAGTGACGTCAGCGGCTACTCCTTGAGCGGAATCCCCGTTGCCGACTCTGGCCGGGGATTCCGCCCCAAGAGTAGCAACTGACGCCACTGTCCACATATGGACAGTAACATCAAGGACTTCCCCAAGTACAGCGCTTACAGTAGTACTGTGCCTACGTAGTCTTTGGCGAGAGGAGTACCTCCCTGTGCTCCTCCCCTCTGAACTAATTCTGAAGCAGGGAACTGATGGATCCCTGCTTCAGAATTAGTTTGACAGCGGGACATACCCCCGGCCGCCTGGGACAGCAGGACACTGCCCGAAATCCAGGACTGTCCCACTGAATCCGGGACGGTTGGGAGGTATGATATAAATGAGTTTTGTAATACTTTATTAACTAATTTGGGCTCCTTTTTGTGTTATATGTGTTTTAAATGGCCACTATGACACTTTTCTACCACATTTTATTTCTTGTATTTTTCCTGTTGCTTGCAGAAATCTGTACACCGTTTGAATGTACCCGGTCTACGGACTCTGCTGTTTGTGTGTACGGATGGGCGGCGGCCCCATCCTGACATCAGGAATTTCTCTCTGCCTCTATGTACTATACAGTTCTCTATGGAGTAGCAGGCAGCAGCAGAGCGCAGGGAAGAGAATGTGATGTGCTCCGCTGCTGTCCGGTCCCTAGTATGTGAAAGGTGCTTCACTAGAAGAAGCGCAGGTCTGGTGGTGGCTACCTGTCCCCTCTTCCTCCTCTCTATACACTGGTTGAACCGGTAGCAGCAGAGCGCATTGAAGAGAATGTGGTGCGTTCTGCTGCTGTCCGGCTATGGTGTGACAGGCGATTCACTAATAGAAGAAGCGCATGTCTGGCGGCGACTCCCATTACCCCCATTACCCCCTCTATACACTGGTGGAACCGGCAGCAGCAGAGCGCAGGGAAGAGAATGTGATGCACTCTGCTGCTATCCGGTCTATAGTGTGTGACAGGCGCTTCACTAATAGAAGAAGCGCAGGTCTGGCGGCGGTTCCCTGTACCTCCATTCCCCCCTCTATACACTGGTGGAACCGCATTGAAGAGAATGTGGTGCGTTCTACTGCTGTCCGGTCTATGGTGTGACAGGCGATTCACTAATAGAAGAAGCGCATGTCTGGCGGCGACTCTCATTACCCCCATTACCCCCTCTATACACTGGTGGAACCGGCAGCAGCAGAGCGCAGGGAAGAGAATGTGATGCGCTCTGCTGGTGTCCGGTCTATAGTGTGTGACAGGCGCTTCACTAATAGAAGAAGAAGTGCATGTCTGGCGGCAGCTCCCTGTACCCCCTTTACCCCCTCTATACACTGGTGGAACCGGCAGCAGCAAAGCGCAGGGTAGAGAATGTGATGCGCTCTTCTGCTGTCCAGTCTCTAGTGTGTGACAGGCACTTCACTAATAGAAGAAGCGTAGGTCTGGCGGCGGCTCCCTGTACCCCCATTCCCACTCTCCATAAATGGTGGAACCGGCAGCAGCAGAGCGCAGGGAAGAGAATGTGATGCGCTCTGCTGCTGTCCGGTCTATAGTATGTGACAGATTCTTCACTAGGGGAAGAAGCGCAGGTCAAGCGAGGGTACAAGGAGCCACCGCCAGACCTGCGCTTCTTCTAGAGAAGTGCCTGTCACACACTGTAGACCGGACAGCAGCAGAGTGCATCACATTCTCTTCCATGCGCTCTACCTGCTACTCTATAGAGAACTGTATATAGTGTACATAGAGATGGAGAGACCTTCCTATGGGCAGATTGAATATTGCATACAGTACTGGCACACATCACACACGGTAAGACACGCCCCTAGCAACCGGCCAAAACCAGGAAGTGTGAGAAAATAGAAATGAACTGTTTTACAAGAATAAAAGTGGCAAAAAAGGTACTTTGAAGTCTAAAAAAATTGCTTGGAGTAATGTATTCACATGGAGTGACATAATAGCAGTTTAATTTTAAAAAAAATTTACGAAAAAGTTTAGTTACACTTTAAGCATTTATATTAACTTTTATTATGGGGGGAATGCAGAAAAATAGCCGATCCATTTTTTTTTGTGTACGCCTTTTGATGGTGACCACAATTAATGTATTCATTTTATTCTACAGGTTGTTACGGTTACGGGGTTACCAAATATGTCTATGTTATGTACACACACACACACACACACACACACACACACACACACGCATACACACACACAAATGCTAAGTTCTGCAAAAGAACAAACTCACACAGATTCCCATTTTCCATATATATGATACACTACTGCCCTCCAGTGGTTAAAAATACCAGCAAAACGAAATAAGAAAGGTAGATGAGACTGTATGGCTGGGTTCACACATCACAGTCAAAATGCGGTTTTTGCCGCAAACCACGTTTTTCACTTGTCTCCTGAATCCAGTATAACATTTAAAAAAAGCACAAACAAACTCAATTATGTTGCTAAACCAGATATGTGGCCTGGGCAGCTGAGGGTAGAGTCTCACATAGCTGCCGCCGGGTAGCTGAGACGCGGCCAATGGGCGGCTGAAAACCACACCGACATGCTGTTTTGCGAGGTTTTTAAATTGATTGCTAATCGATTCACAGTTTTGTGTGTAAAACTGCTGTTGACCTGTAAAATTGTGCGGCCATTAATGAGTAAATGGCAAGACAATTTTGCAGGAAAACAGCCGTTTACTCACAAGACCAAAGCCATGAACAATCAACTGAAAAGGTGCGCCGATCAGCATGTCGGTGTGGTTTTCGGCTGCATCACAGCCGCTAAATGAGACTGTACAATCATAACCATTTCTGTAAAAACTGTCTCCCCAGCTGTATCTTGCCAACAACTGGATGGATGAATATGAGAGATCAGACAGACAGACAAACAGACACAGACAGATAGATTTCATTTGAGGTGTCCGTTCTGAAGCAGACTTGTATGTTCTTGGACACAGCAATTGTTTGTGGCTTCCCATTCACTATTTTGAAGTAATGGAACTGGACTGAGCAGTCGCAGGGATGGTAACCCTTCCACTTATTGTATCTATGTCATTATAGTAACTTGCTTTATAAAATCTAGTCTTATTTATTTGCTCCGTATTCTTGTAATGCCGTTATAGTTGATTTACAAGTTCCCCTTATATGTGAAGATTCAATTTTTTATGAGCTGCAAATGACAGGAAGTAAAACCAGTAAGTCCCATTATGAGGATAATGTTTCCATCACTGAATGCATTACTGCTCTCTACTAAACATCCAATCAATAGTAGCGTTATAACAGAAGGACCATACAGAGCCAGGACAGGCACTCTGCTGATAAAACAATGGACTTATACAAGCACGAGGGAACATAAAATGGAGGCTCAATATTCCTTTCCTTTTTTAGAGACGAATTTCACTGAATTCTCAAATGCCTGTTCTGAGTGGTCTTGTACAATGTCACAATTAGTCTGTAATCCTGAGAGAACCCAGGTTTCTGATAGTCACTCGAGGGCGCACACTTGAATAGTATCTGCCATTCAAAAAAAGCATCACTCCTTAGGCAGCTGTAGATGTATATTAGTGGTAGTGAAGCTCAAAATGATCGGTGTAACCTGCATATTTTGGGCCATTTCTATAAATACACATTTTCTCTCTATATCTTTGCGGAGATGTGCTCCGACCAATCGTATGTCTCTACCTGCTGAGGCAGGAGACTGTAACATGATCTACACTCCTGCCCCCTCCCTCTCCTATGTGTCTTTAGTAAAGGCCCATATGAACGCTCATTCCCGATCATTGTCCTATGTAAACAGGAAAACAATCATTCATCGGCAGATCAGACCTTTTATGCGGCCAAAAAGATGGTCACTAGCAGGCAGGATATCTCCCTGTGTAAACAGCAGATGCGCTTCCTACATGTTGCAAATGCATGGGGACGAAAGATCGTATTAACGATGGTTAATCCACATGCATTAAAAGTCCTTTTAATTGGCCCAATACTGGCCGTGAAAACGAGCACCGATCAACATTCACAGGAGCAATCGTCAGTAATGTATGGAGAGGAACACGGAATTTCAGGCCCCATAATAATAACCATAACTTTAAATTATAAAGTTATATCTGGTTTTCCTAGAATCTGCCCGGAGGCTTAATCCGAGACAAGCTCGATGGGCGCTATTTTTTACCAGATTTAACTTTTTGGTTACCTATAGGGCTGGGTCCAAAAATATTAAGGCTGATGCACTGTCGCGTAGTTTCATGGCCAATCCTCCTTCGGAGAAGGATCCTGCTTGTATTTTACCCGCTGGTATAATCGTTTCTGCCACTGATTCTGATTTAGTCTCTGATATTGCGGCTGATCAAGGTTCAGCTCCCGGGAACCTCCCTGTGGACAAGCTGTTTGTCCCCCTGCATTACCGGCTAAGGGTACTTAGGGAAAACCATGACTCCGTACTATCTGGTCATCCTGGCATTTTGGGTACCAAACATCTCATTACCAGAAACTATTGGTGGCCTGGGTTGCCTAAAGACGTTAGGGCTTACGTCGCCGCTTGTGAGGTTTGTGCTAGGTCTAAGACCCCCAGGTCCCGACCTGCGGGCTTACTACGTTCTTTGCCCATTCCCCAGAGACCTTGGACCCATATCTCCATGGATTTTATCACCGATTTGCCTCCATCTCAAGGCAAGTCGGTGGTGTGGGTGGTAGTAGACCGTTTCAGCAAGATGTGCCACTTTGTGCCCCTTAAGAAACTACCTAACGCCAAGACGTTAGCTTCTTTGTTTGTTAAACACATTCTGCGTCTCCATGGGGTCCCAGTCAATATCGTTTCTGACAGAGGGGTACAATTTGTTTCATTATTTTGGAGAGCCTTTTGTAAAAAGTTGGAGATTGATCTGTCCTTCTCCTCCGCCTTCCATCCCGAAACTAATGGCCAAACGGAGAGGACTAATCAATCCCTGGAACAATATTTAAGGTGTTTCATCTCTGACTGTCAATTTGATTGGGTCTCATTCATTCCCCTCGCCGAATTTTCCCTGAATAACCGGGTCAGTAACTCGTCAGGGGTCTCCCCGTTTTTCTGTAATTTCGGGTTTAATCCACGGTTCTCCTCCGTTTTTCCTGGTAGTTCCAATAATCCCGAGGTAGAGGTCGTTCATCGGGAACTGTGCACAGTCTGGGCCCAGGTTCAGAAGAACCTAGAGGCGTCCCAGAGCGTACAAAAAATTCAGGCTGATAGAAGACGTTCTGCTAACCCCCGGTTTGTCGTCGGGGATCTGGTGTGCTTGTCGTCTAGGAACTTGCGCCTTAAGGTCCCGTCCAAGAAGTTTGCTCCCCGATTTATTGGGCCTTATAAGGTCATTGAAGTCCTCAACCCTGTATCCTTCCGTCTGGAGCTGCCCCCATTCTTTCGCATACACGACGTCTTTCATGCCTCCCTCCTTAAACGCTGCTCCCCGTCCTGGTCCCCCTCGAGGAAACCTCCTGTTCCCATTCTCACCCCTGAGGGGGTGGAATTCGAGGTGGCCAAGATTGTGGACAGTAGGATGATCCAGGGCTCCCTCCAGTACCTGGTCCATTGGAGAGGATACGGGCCGGAGGAGAGGACTTGGGTACCTGCTCGAGATGTTCACGCTGGGGTATTGGTCAGGAGGTTCCACCTTCTCTTCCCCACTAAACCAGGTCCTCTTAGTAAGGGTCCGGTGGCCCCTCATAAAAGGGGGGGTACTGTAAAGGATCTGCCAGGCACTACGTCTGTGGATACTCCCAGGATTAATCAATCGACACCTGAGGCCGGACCTCTTAGACTGACTCCGGCTCCCACCAATCAGGGTGGCAGGCTCAGGAGTGGGAGAGCCTATCGCGGCCTGGTCAGTCGGAGTTAGCTCCGCCCCCTGTCCATTTATACCTGCCGTTTTCTCTTCCTCATTGCTTGTGATTCTTCCTGGTTTCCTGGCCCTGCTACAGCCTTGCTCCAGCCTGCTTCTGCCTTGCTTCAGCCTTGCTACAGCTTCCGCTTATCCTGCTTCGCTCTGACCCCGGCTTGCTTCCTGCTCCGTGCTCTGCGTTCGTATACTTCGTGACATCCTGATTCTGACTGGCTCGTTGACCACTCTGGTTTCCTCATGGTGTTCCGTGGGCTACTGCCCCTTCCCTTGCCTGTTCCCTGTTTGTATTCCCTTGCACTTAGTCAGCGTAGGGACCGCCGCCCAGTTGTACCCCGTCGCCTAGGGCGGGTCGTTGCAAGTAGGCAGGGACAGGGCGGTGGGTAGATTAGGGCTCACTTATCCCCTTCCCCTTCTTCCTGCCATAACAGTCCTGGCCCGGATGGATATACTGCCAAATTTTATAAATCATTGACTGACGGTTTAGCGCCACTTCTGCTCCGGGCCTTTAATTCAATCTCACCTGACGTCTTGTTTCCCCCTGGCTCCACCTTGGCCTATGTAACGGTCTTTCCCTAAACCGGGTAAAGAACCCCAGCTCTGTCCCAGTTATCGCCCCATCTCCTTGCTCAACGTCGACCTAAAAATTTATGCCAAGTTGTTAGCCAACAGGCTGAATAAACATCTCTCTGCATTAGTCCACCCGGATCAGGTGGGGTTTGTGCCAGGTCGGGAGGCGCGAGATAATACTCAACACATCCCCCTCATGATCCTGTCCCTAGATGCTGAGAAGGCGTTTGACAGGATATCCCGGCCTGCCCTTCTCCAAACTCTCCAGCATATAGGATTGGGGCCTTCCCTTATGAGTAAAATAATGGCCCTCTATCATTCGCCATCCGCCCAACTAAAAGTAAATGGCTCCCTTTCTGCTCCTTTTGCTATTCATAATGGTACCAGGCAGGGATACCCTCTATCCCCATTGTTGTATGTCCTCGTTATGGAACATCTTATGGCCTCCATTCGGAACAGCTCGGATATTAAGGGCGTTGTCATAGGTGGGACTGAATATAAGTGTTCTGCCTTTGCTGATGACCTATTGGTTTATCTCACGAACCCGCATGTTTAGCTTCCCTCGTTGATGTCCGAGCTGTCCTGCTTTGGAGTATGGTCAAATTTTAAGATAAATTTCTCCAAGTCTGAGGCGCTGAATGTCTCCCTTCCATCCTTGACACTATCACTCCTCAAAAATAATTTCCCCTTCTCCTGGCCTGCTAGGGGTATAACATATTTGGGTACGCGTATAAGCTCTGATCTCTCCCAACTGTTCCCCAATAACTTTATCCCTTTATTAGCCAAATTTCGCACAGACCTCGCCTCTTGCAATAAAAAGGAATTCTCTTGGTTTGGCCGTATTAATATCATTAAAATGTCACTTCTCCCCAAACTGCTCTACCTCCTGCAGACTATCCCTATCTCCATCCCATCCTCTTATTAGCTACGTATCCAGCAATCCTTTGGTTCCTTCATATGGCCAGCGGGTCGTGCCCGCTTGAGTCGGACGATTCTTACTAGCTCCAGGGGAGCAGGTGGGGTTGGTCTGCCGGATTGTCGCCTTTACTATTTAGCGTCGACTCATGCTCGTTTCCTAGACTTTTTCCACAATCATGACTCTAAACTCTGGGTCCGTTTAGCCCAACAGTTGTGTACTCGTACCCTTTCTACTTTACCTTGGACCCTGCCTGGGAATAGACCGACTTCCGCCTCCTTTGTCGTTTTCCATACCCTCTTGGCACTGCGGTCCTCTGGGAAGTTGGCCTCACTAGTTGACCCATTGGGTCCTTTGACCCCCGTCACTGACAACCCCGCCTTTCCAGCCGGGGAGGCGCGTCTCTCCTTCCTGGGTAGGTCGTCCACCAACCCCATGTATTTCACTCAGGTTCTCTCTGATGGATCTCTGCTCCCACTGGCCACAATCTGCCCAGTTGATACACCGTCGCCACGTCACATATTTACATACTCCCAGTTAAAGCATTTTTATAGTGTCACTAAGCGTCGGGCTCATCTTGACCGGCCGCTTACTGATTTTGAGCGGTTATATGTTTCCACCCGGTCCCCTGTGCACGCCATCTCCACACTCTATAAAATACTCCTATCCCAGCGATCCCCTCATCTCCCATCCTTCTGCAGGGCCTGGGAGACAGAATTGGGCGCGACCTTCTCTGACACTCAATGGAGACGGTGTTTCTACCTTTCCTAGAAGGCCTCAATAGCCATCCGAGCCCAGGAAACTAGCTAAAAAATTATTTATAGGTGGTATCGAGTTCCTGCTGCCCTGCACAAATGGTATCCGTTTGTACCGGACAAGTGTTGGCGGTGTGGGGCGTCGGGGCTTCCATGTCTCACATTTGGTGGAGTTGCCCTAATTTGCAGAGTTTTTGTGAGGCGGTTCTTAAAATTATAGTGGAAGTGACTGGGGTTTCGGTCCCTAATTCCCCTGAGGCGGTCCTTTTATTCATGGTCCTTATGCCGCTACCCATTTACAAATGTTCGTTAATTAGACATCTCCTCCAAACCGCCAAATCGGTTATCCCTCGTAAGTGGAAAACGGCAGTCCCTCCACTGCTGGAAGAGTGGTTCCAGGAGGTCGCGTTGATACAGCGAATGGAACACCTTCTGGCTCATTCCCCTGGGAATGGCCACTTCTATACGGTACAAGGATACCTGGACTCACTGGCTTACGTTCCTCTCTTCCACCTATCGCACTGCAGTGACCTGAGAAAATCATCCTTTCCCATGAGACTTCGTCAACGTAGGGACTACAGGCCGGTGTATTAGGGTTTGTTCGCTCTAACCTCATCTCGGACAGGCGCATTGCTGCTTCTTCTCATTTTCTCTAGGTGGTTCAGGTGCTGGAGTCCAGGTTCGCCACGACCTCCCTTTCTTTTCCTTTGCCGTGTTTGTTTCCCATTCTATCTTTTCCTTCCCTCATTAGGTCTATTCTGAGTGGTCTTTGCTTGCTGTGATTGCGCATACATGCTTTTACCATTGCATTTTAGGATATCTGGGGGGTTGGATTGGTGTATTTTCTTTTTTTTTTGTTACTATGCTCATTCCTTTCAGCTTCCTCAGACTGCCGTGACTGTATTTTGCGCTTGTTATGGCTTGTGATGTTCATTCTCCTGTCTGGGCTGTGCCCTTCTTGTCATGTTCTTTTTATTATGGGGACACATTTTTCCCGATTGTGTGTGTAATTGTTTGTATTAAAATCAATAAAAATTTTGAATATGAAAAAAAATATATATATAACCATTTTATTAAATACCCGTCCATAATTCAGCCAAACTGCAATTATGGGAGGGAGAGACGGGCGATGCTGCTCCAAAGAGTTCAGTAAGGTGTTGAGTCCTGAAGCAGTTAACAGGGGAATTTATAAACTCGGTAGATTTCTGCTCAAATGGAACTGTCCAATCATTTTCTTTCTTCCTAGCATCTATAAACAGCCAGAATCTTCCGGAAGCCCAGGTAATCCACCTGTGAGGGAATAAAAACAAGGGGGGAAAAAAAGAACAAACAAAGAACTGTATCGAGGTCCAAAAACCCTGTAAAACTGTTGGGAGAGGGGTGGGGTGCATAAATTCCATGGGTCCCCCTTACTTTACAGAAAGGGGGGCTTCTTACAATTGTTACTACGATTGTTCGTCTCCATGCATTTGCATCATGTCGGCAGCACAACCCCCGTTAATACAGGGAGATGTGCTGTTGACTAGTGACCATCATTTTTGGTTCGCATAGAAGATGCGATCAGTCGATAAATTAGCGTTTTCTTGTTCATCGGCTGATCCCTGTACACAGGGCAATGATGGAGAACGAGAGTACGTACAAGCACTCGTTCAACCGATCATTGGCCCGTGTAAAAAGGCTTTAATGATTATTATTCCTTGTTAATGGAGCTAAGGATGCTGTATCGTCAACAGGCGCTCATGTTCCCGGCAAGTATTGGGCCCTGTAAAACCACTTTTTTGGAAGACACATGTTGGATTACACATGGATTTTGTTGCAGATTCTGACAATCTGCATCCAATGCATGTCAATGGGTTTTCCGCAACCCCGTTCACATCCTGCGGAAAATTTACACACAGATTTTTGTCTGCAACGCAGAAAAAAATCAGCCACTGAAATAAGTAGCATGCTTATTTCTGAGGATTTTGCATGGAAAATCAGAGGATTAGCCCTATTCAATGACAATGAGGCTAATCCTCGCGCAGATTTACTGAACATCCATAGCACATCCACAGCAGAGATGCCACAAATTTCTGCCACGGATAATGCACAAATTCTTGCAAATCCGACACGTGTGAACGTAGCCTTACAGAAAGGAAAAAGGGGCAATACAGCAACTGGAAAATGAAGAAGATGACACTTTCCCCTAATAAGAGGCTTACTCCCCTTCTTGCTGTGCTTGAAATGGTTCTGAGAGCTCAGAGGGCCATCAGTACATCAGAGACCACAGTATATTAAAACTAAGGGGGAGATGTATTAAGACTGTGCCAGTCTTAATAAAAAGGAGGTGGCACAAATTTCCGTTATAATTTATGCTAGTATATGGCATAAAGTTTATTAAATGTTTTGGGCAGCAGGTGGCTACGTTCCTTCCACTAAGCTTCGCCCACATTTTCCAAAATGTCATGAGCGGGGGAAACGACCCGAAAGTCGCAATTTCTGCAACTATTCGGCCGCCAGAAAACTTATGTAAGAACGTTGTTAACTTCCCCCTAAATGTTTTCATTTGGGTGTGGAGGGCACATTTCTAGAGGATCTGACACACTGTGAGAAGAGCTTCTCAATGTAACGGTATGATTCCTAGAATGCCCAGAGAAATAACCAACTGGATTGCCCAATTTCACCTATAGCACACCCCTTTTAAAATTTCACTTAGGGTTGAGATACTCAGCTGGCTCCAGGTCTTAGGTGCCTCTAGCTCACCCGCACGTAAAGGGAATTGCCAAAATGCCATCAAATAATAAAAGCATAACTTACCTGTTAAACCCACGTCGCTCCAGTGCTGTCACTCAGTGATGACGTCACATTGACACACGTGACAGTTGCAGCCAATCACTTTGCCTTAGTTGTGGCTGCAGAGGTGTGCCCTATTATGGCATATGGGGGTCATAGAGGGGTCCTTTCCTCGAGACACCCCCTATAAGCCAGAAAAGAGAGCCGCATTGTAAGAGAGTCCAGACGCAGCTTATCCGGCGAAAACAGCTGATCACTAGAGGTTAGAGGAACTGGACCTGACTTTATTTTTAAAATTGGGATAAAAAGAGAAAAAACACGGCGCCACCTTGTGCAGATCAGTCGGTAAAGGTGAGATAATGATGCCGTATTACAGGTATTATGCTCACCTAGGTAAGGAGTTAACAGGCATGTAAAAATAACCACAGTGCTGCTGCCAGATCCGATTCGGCATCCAATAAGGACCGCTTAGGAGGAGAGTTTATGCAGGAGAAAAGAGGATCATTCCAAGGGCGCTGGTGTGTGGTGATAATGATATGATCAAAGTACGGAGATAATCGTAATAAAGGGTTTATTCGAATGAGTGGCTACGCGTTTCGACGATGAACAATCGTCTTTATTTTTAAAAGTCTTGGTGAGGCAAACCCTTTAAGCCAAAAGCACTGACTTTTTCAGACATATCACAAAGACCTGGGTATGTAGTGACTGCGTCCTACTTTGCCTATTTGACACTGGGTCTGTAGTAACTCTGTCCACCTTTGCCTATATGACACAGTGTTTGTAGTAGCTGTGTCTACCATTGCCTATTTATAACTGAGTCTTTATTGACTGTTTCCAAAAATGCGTATTTTGCACTCGGTCTGTAGTGATCGTGTCCACCATTGTCTATTCAACACCAGGTCTGTAGTGACTGTGTCCGCCTTTGTTTATTTAACACCGGGTCGGTAGTGACTGTGTCCGCCTTTGTCTATTTGACACTGGGTCTGTAGTGACTATGTCCACTTTTGCCTATTTGACACGTCATTAGCCATTTGATTGGCTTCTTTACATGCTTTACCATAATACTTAACTTGTTCATCCCTGTATAAAATGAAAATTATTAAAAGGCAAAGCAAATCTACAAAATTTTTCATGGAACCAAACCTGACAGAAACGATAAAAAAAATATATATATAAATTCTTGAGGGATTTTATAAAGAAATTCTCCAGGGGTTTTTTGAGTTTGGACAATGAGGGGGAAATAAAATACCATAAAACAATAAAAGAGCCATTATGCACCTGAAAGATTTCCCAGCATTCCAGCGCAGCTGCACTGCTTTATTGACAGCGCTACACCTATGATGTGCTGTAAACCAACATGATCACTACAGCCAATTACTGGCCTCAGTGTTAAGCGACATATTTTTTTTATATCACCAAAGAAGTGATGTCATCCCTGTGCGGCCTGCTGAGTCATTATCCGCCATGAGGCCTTAAAGGGAATGCACTATGCATCTGGCATGGGCAACCCCTACTTCTGAGTTCAGACTGACAGCTACGGGTCACAGCACTCAATATATGGGCCAAAACCCATTGTGCCATCATTGCCCTCCAGTGTCACCTATGACATCACCAACCGTTCTGTGGTCTTAAAGGGGACACTTCAGACAATGTCACTAATCATCACTAAGGTAGTGATGTTAGTGACCCTAGTCATGCCTGTAGCTCATTACCTGCTACAGTGCCTGCTGGCACCCCCTGTGACATCTCTGCCTGCCACAGCAATACTTGTGACAAACCCCAACCCTTAAAGGTGACACATCTAACGTTGTTAGTGCCTTCATGGCGTCACCACCCATGACATCAGGAACCTTGTTATCACATGCACTTGTGTCCTACAGAAGAACTCATGTCCATGACAACGCCTTCGATGATGTCAGTGACACTGGCCTTCTTTACATGTATCCCCAGGGTCATTTTCGGTTATATAGCATTAAAGGGGACGCATCAGATCTCTGGCTTGGGCCATCCCTGCCCCTCTACCACAGTCGACTGGAAGCAGTGGTGCCAGCACATTGATGCCCATCATCCCCTTATCTGTAACGTAAAAAATAATTTCTGGGACTTTAAAGGGGACAAGACAGGCAATTTCACTGACATTGCCCATTAGACTGTCAGTACCCCTATGATGTTACCAATTCTACGACGTCATCACATAAGCTCATGCCTTGCAAAGGACCCACCAGCCCATATCCCGGAAAACTCTGAAGAGGACATCTCGCTGCTATTTATCGTCGGGGAAGCTCCAGTTACATCACTGGAGCTTCCCCGGTGGTGGATAAAAAGCAGCTACAGTCCCTGGACAGAGCACAGACTTGGACTGGGAGGAACCGGCACTAGAGCAAGATAGTCCAACAGCATTATGAAAGCCACCAAAGTCACCTTATCCACCCGACTCCTCACAAGTTCCACAACATGGCGCACTGTGTCCTTTAGCACTGCACTGATGAGTGGGAAGAGGGGCTCTCGGGAAACATAATTGGACAGTTACGTCACTCGAGCCTCCAGGCACATACGCTTAACGGAGGCCTCTGGCGAATGCCATACAATGGCATTTTTCACCCATAGTGTATTTTGGCATCCTACAAACATACACTTATTTTACTTGAAACAGTGGTATGGAATAGCATAGTCTACTATTCCATACTTTTTTTTTTTTGGCGGTATACTGACACTTGCCATTCAGACGGAGGCCAAAAGGACACTCTTTTGGCCTCTGTCAAGCTAATTGAGCCCTATCGACACATTTAGCATATACATCGGGAGCTTTCCCAACATAAACGCTAAAAGTAGGGAAAAAAACGTGATGTTAACTGGGCCTTATATATGTTAGTGGAAACCTGGAGTTAAAAAAGTTGCACTAAGTTTCAGGCTGCAATCTTTATTCTTTTATTCATTTTAAGACCCCTTGGTATGCAGTTTGCAACCTGCTCCTGGTTTCAGACTTTCTCATGTGGATGTGTCCCTGCTAGTAGTACATGCTGGATGTAAAGATTGTGCTGTCTTCTCTAGCTCACATATATATGAACAGCTTCTTCCCTGTACTGCTTTCTTCTTATACAGACTATAAGGGATCTTTTCTCCCTTGTGCTGACAGTCACTGATGCTGAGGAGTATGATCCTCTCCCCATGCAGAGTTTGCCGTGAATGATACACAGCCTGTGTGATCTCTCCCTCCTCCCCCTGCAGATTGCTGTGTGTGCTTTTCTCCCTATCTGCACTCTAACACTAAGAGCCTGTGTGATTCCCTCTCTACTTTCCTGCCTATCATGATTTCAACATACCTCCCAACTTTCAAGTACCGCCACGCCTCTATAACCACACCCAACCCCCGCTCATACACACCCGGTCCAGCCCACACAGTATCATGCTCCCCAAGTGCCTCCCCACAGTATAATGCCCCCATAGAACCCCCAGACAGTATAATGCCACTATAGCTGCCCGCCACACAGTAGAATGCCCCATAGTACCCCCACACAGTATAATACCCCATAGTGCCTCCCACACAGTATAATGGCAAATAGCTGCCCACACACAGTATAAAACTCCCTAAGCTGCCTCCTTACAGTATAATGCCCACACAGATGCCCTATACAGTATAATGCCCCATACTGGCACAATGCCCCTGTAGATAATGCCACAGTTCCCACTGTAGAAAGTGGCATACCACCAGTGCCCACATAGTGCCACAGTGCCCATATAAATTGGCAGTGACCACATATAAAGTGGCAGTGCCCACATAGTGCCACATTGCCTATGTAGATAGTGCCAAACACCGCTTGAAGATAGCACCAATCTGCCTGTAGATAGTGCTAACCCCCTGTAGAGAGCTCCATTGGGGCTCCCTTTTGGAGCGGAATCGCCAGCCAGAGTAATCGACCACGCTGCGGCAGGGAATTCCGCTCCAGGAGGAGCCCCTGATGTCACTGTCCATATATGGACAGTAACGTCAGGGGCTCCCTCTAGCCGCGGAATCCTCGGCCAGAGCGTCGACAACGCTCTGGCCAGGGATTGGGCTCCAGGCGGAACACCTGACGTCACTGTCCATATATGGGCAGTGATGTTAGCAGGTTTAAGATTTCGGAATCCTCGGCCAGGGCGTCAGCAACGCTGTGGCCGGGGATTCCACTCCTGGAGGAGCCACTGACATATATGGACAATGACGTCAAGGACTTTTCCAAGGCAGAGTCACCAGCCAGAGAGCTTGCGCTGCTCTAGCCCGGGACTCCAAGGTTGAGTGCTGAAGCAGGGAGCTGACAGTTCCCTGCTTCAGTGTTGGATTCAACTGTATCTGTGTCCTGAGGACGCAGATACAGTTGAAATCGGGACATACCACTGGCTGCTCGGGACAGCGTGACACCGCCCGGAATCCGGGACTGTCCCGTTGAATCGGGATGGTTGGGTGGTATGAATACTAACAGCCTGTGTGATATGCCCTGCCTGAACACTTGGACGCATTCCCCTCTCTCCATACTCTGATCAACTGTGTACAACCTCCTCTCCGTCCCTGCTGCTATCTCTAAGCGTATGTGCACACACACTAATTACGTCCGTAATTGACGGACGTATTTTCGGCAGGAAGTCCCGGACCGAACACAGTGCAGGGAGCCGGGCTCCTAGCATCATACTTATGTACGATGCTAGGAGTCCCCGCCTCTCCGTGGAACTTCTGTCCCGTACTGAAAACATGATTACAGTACGGGACAGTTGTCCTGCAGCGAGGCAGGGACTCCTAGCATCGTACATAACTATGATGCTAGGAGCCCGGCTCCCTGCACTGTGTTCGGTCCGGTACTTGCGGCCTAAATACGTCCGTCAATTACGGACGTAATTAGTGTGTGTGCACATACCCTAACACTGAGAGAAGGGAGGAGAACAGAGAGCAGCCAGGAGCAGTGTGCTGTCCCATCTATGTTAGGCTGGGGTCACACGAGCATGTTACGTCCGTAATCATGTTTTCAGTACGGGACAGTAGTTCCACGGAAAGGCAGGGACTCCTAGCGTCGTACATAACTATGATGCTAGGAGCCTGGCTCTCTGCAGTGTGTTCGGTCCGGGACTTGCGGCCAAAATAAGTTTCGTCCATTACGGACGTAACATGCTCGTGTGAACCCAGCCTTAGAATCAGCAGCACAGCCAGCTATGTACAGAGGTTACACAGACACTACAGAAGCAACATGGTAGGACATTTTTAATGAAGACTATTTAAAAAGTTGCTTAATTTTGCATTCAGGAAGCACAAAAAAACACCAAACTAATGAAAATTTTAGTGCAAAGGTTCCCATAGACTTTAAATAGGGCACATCAAGCAATGCCACTGACATTGCCCATTATGAATGTCATCATCCTTATGATGTTCCAAACCTTATGGCTTAATCCCATACACTGGTGCACTACAAGGAACCTCTCTCATGACACCCACTTCTTGAAGTCAGTTTTTGCATTGCAAAGGCTGAAATCCGCAGTGAAATTCCTTCTTCTCCGCAACAGACAGTGCATGCTGCGGAGGGAGAATTCCGCACCGCAGCCTATGGTCCACAGCGGAGTTTTCCGCAACGTCTGAACTAACTTGCCTAAAAAAGTATTGAAACTGTAAAAAACGGCCGCTGGAGAATTTCACAGTAATGCCGCCACGTGTGGACGTGCCCTAAGAAAAACCCACTATACTCACATTCCCTGACATTCCAGTGGCAACGCTTCCCTGGTCCCTTGCTGTTCTCTATACCGGACATTAGCGATGCTGGGTGTATAAAGACGGGTGGAGAAGCCTTGCCACAGGAGCACCAGGGGAGGGGATTAGTGGGTGGGGTGGTTTAAATTTTCAGTAAAGCGTTTTGTTTTTTTATTTAAACATATCTGGATTTGCGGATTTTGCTGCAGATCCGCATGTATTCTGCAGCGAAAATCCACAAAAAAAAAAAAACAGTGCACTTTCCGCAGCAGAATACGCACCGCAGGTTAATTTCCGGGACGTGGATGAGATTTCTTCAAATCACATCTGCTTTGCTGCTACTGTATTCCGTTGTGGATTTTCCATTCACATTTTTGGACGGAAAATCCACAGTAAATCCGCAACGTGTTGACCTGGCACTAAGATTTTCTATTAGGGCCCGGGCGCTTCAGATAAAGCCTTTGTCCTTCCTACAGAAATGTGCTTTCTAGCATTGACCATTCTAGAAGAAAGCTGAGACTTATCACTCCATCTGCATATGTTGTCCAGAACTATAGAATACGATGTTTCAAAAAGCATCTCAAAGATCCCATATGCAGATTCGCTACATTACCAATTGTTATAGTGTATAAAATTAATCCTTTAAATAAAGTTCTCTTGAGAAAAAAAAAATCGAGAAAGACCTTATCTTATTGGCTGGAAACAGCTGACGTCAGGCTGTTCTTTATCGCTCCTTCCGACGTGCTGACGTTCTCACGTTCTCTTTTTACGGCTGTGCACGCCGGTTCCTTACGCACGCGGGAGACCGAGCAGAAAGCCCTCAGTAGCCGGTTCTGAGTAACGTTAACGCCACAGCACCAGAAAGCGGCCTCCTCTATATTTGTACCGAACGCTCATTCCGAGCCTTGAACTCTCCTACACAGGAACCAGCCGGTGCTCTACACCATGCCTAAAAATAAAGGTGAGGCCTAGGAAAGCGGGGCTTTGGGTGATCTGTGGCGGCGTGGAGTGTACGGTTAGGGGGGTAGATGTCTGGCGGTTATAGTAAAAAGGGTAGGGTGCTCAGTAGACCTGGCTGGTAGAGAATGCTTTGCGGTTTCCGTCCATTGTGCGACATACGCGTATCCCTGTTCGCTACCATGACGGCTGGGTAGGGGTTGTCCTGTCTTCCGATAATCGCACCTATGTGTGTGAGGCGTCTATACGACTGACACTGATTAAATAAGAAAATTGCGACACTCGTAATTGGAGATATATAAGATACCACAGTGATCACTGGGGCAGTTGTTTTACCAGTCAGTAATCCAGAACGCTACAATAGGTCACAATCCATCCTGAAATGGCTGATCACAGGGAACAATAGCTGCACGAGAAAAGGAGATATGCTTGAAGTTGCTTCCTTTTATTTCTTATACTGCGCATATGTTCTGCTTGTATTTACACACCAACTTTGGACCTGGTATTTTACATCTCTCCCGCCGCCACTATCTATACTGGTTATCTTGTAGCGTGGTGTTTTATTTTCCATAGGTTCATCGTTCTGGTCACCAGTGTTGTACAGAAGTGATTTCTGACTCTTCTCCCATCTATGAGGATTCTGTGTAAATCTGTAAAAAAAAAACTCTTATGTGCCTAATGATGTCCCAGGGCCCTGTCTGAATAAATTCTGATGGTTGTGAGTGCTTTAGCCTGTCACATTCACTGTTCTGTATGTGAGGTCATATGACAGGCCAGTCAGCCAATCAGCATGTAGGGGAAGGAGCTAAGTTTTACAATGTTCATGAGTAGCTATATTGATATAGATACGATTCAGGAGCACAAATCTATACAATCTGCACAATATATCGTTCTACCATGATAGGATACAGTAGAGAGTATGGATAGATTAAAGAGTATCTGTACTTGTGTGAAACTTTTGGTATGTCACTTTTTAGAAGTTTTTATCAATGGGGGTCTGAGTGCTGAGACCCCCACGATCACTGAAACGAAGCTGCAGAAGCGCCCAGCTGAGTGAGTGCTCTACAGCTTCGGTTGTAATCGGTGCTCCTTGTTGTGCTGAGGATTGCTCATAGAAGTTCTAGGTGAGATTGTCTTCAGACTGATGAGGAGCATGCCGATCACAGCCAAGGGTGCCAAGTGCTTCTGCACCTTAGTTTCGGCGATGATGGGGGTCTCCGCACCTGGACCCCCAACGATCAAAGCTTCCTACGTGTCGATGACATTAAAATTTTATTTTTAACATTTTTTGTACTTTCGCCTGATCTGCCGTAAAGGAAGTCCTGCAGCTTCTGAACTCTGCATGGCCTACAAATTATAAATGTGATAGGTGTGTGTGTGTGTGTGTGTGTGTGTATATATATATATATATCTCGTTAGTGAGCGCTAAAATTGTAGTGTTTAGTTCACTATTCCTCAAGAAAATGCATAGGGGCAATGGACCTGAACGACCGCATCAGGAAAATATTGCTTTTCACTTGAGGCCCTTGACAAATTTTCTAGTACTGTTGCGGTGCATGACACAGGAATTCTCTTTGGTGGGCAGTGAAATAAAAGCAGCCCCCTGGTTGGTTGACATGGGTTCTTTTAGCGTAGTGTCGGTACAGAGCCCGGCAGAGTTTGATCTCTTTTCAGAGGTAGAATCAGGATGAGGTGTGAAAATCTTTTACCGAATTCCAGACTCTTTTTGTAAATATTTATTTAGAATATTTAGTTTGTGTGTGGAGCTATTTAGTAAGGATATTTTGTTCTGTAATTCAGGGTTTTGAGCTCTGAATATCCTCGTCTTCAATTGTTAGGCCCTTTTAACATCTGCGTTTGGAATTCTGCTGTTCTGCTCTGTCAGAGGAGCAAAACGACAAAAATTACGGAAGTGCAGGCGGCGTTGATCAACTGCGAGAACCATTGTTCACCGGGACCCATTAACTTCAATGTGTTCTGTCAGGGTGTCTGTGGATTTACTGGACACAATAACGCAGCATGCTGCGCTATTGTTTCCAGTATTTTCACTGGAATCTGCAACAGAGGTCCATAACGAAGCCTCCAACGCAGATGTGAACAGGGCCTTAAAAACAAAAAAATCCCTGCAGCTAGCAAGGGGACAATCCTCTTGTATTTTGATTCCATTGAATTCTGTAGGTCCATATTCAGAATTACAGCAGAGGGTTTCCCCTAGTAAAGTTTACATTTATCTTTGGTTGAACAGAATTCGGGACTCCAGGTTGAAACAGTAGATTTTAGTTTCCTATTTATTATTATTGGAGGCCCCTCTACTAATACAGCTGGAGATGCACTTCAATTTCCTTGTCTGTTCAGATTCATCTTGCTTGCCGTGAATCTCATTTGGCTAGTGACCGTAAATAAATAGTTGAATACACTGCTACTCAATCTTTCTACTTGGGCCTCACCATCAAGAACATGGTGATGCCTGAGCCTCACCATTGGTCGTAATTCATGCCAATATTTGTAGAAAGAAATTAAATTTAGCTGAAAATGTGTCTCCTGAGCCGAGGAGAACTTTAAAGTAAGCACAATTGGAGTCTGTTGCTAAAATTGATGCAGAAAGGCCTGAGCAGCATAGGATCACTTGTCAATACGTTCTCTCCCCAGCTGCACCTCACCAGGAACTGGGGGTGTCTCATCAGTGACACCCTCCTCCGTGTGAGAAGCACTGCTTCAATACTGCGGCCAAGATTCCTCCAAACTGGATGTATACAAGTGCCTGTGTGCACAAGCTTTATATGCAGGGCATGCTCAGCAGGGCCAATGGTTGCTCAGCTTCAACCAAGGTCTCTTTACAGGGCAGTAGGCCAGCCAGTAAGACTGCTGACATGAAGCCGCCACAGACCAGATTGATAAGGTTGTTGTTCGTTCAGCATTTTCCAGAGTACATCACAATAGTGGCTGAAATTGACCCGTGGTTTCCCTCTGTGCTTCTTTTCATCTCTTCCCATATGTTACTTGGTTCTCCTTCCGCTTTACTTGCATTATTCAGGTGTTTTGGATAATATCGTATTGTTTTGTCCACTTTGGAGGTTCAAAATTCATAATACCTCGTGTCTCACATTAATAAGTGAAAGAAAGCCTTTTTTATTTTATAACCGCGTAAACCTCATAAATGACGCTATAAATTTGTTACGGTCGCGACGATACCGAATGCGTATGTTTTGAGACTTATTTTTATTTTATTTAAGATTACATAATTGTTATTTATTTTTTAAAACTTTAATGTACTGGCATACATCTATATGCCAGCACATTAGCCTGTGTACTGATAGTACACAGGCAGTTGTTAGGACATACCTAAGTATGCCCTAACAGGAAATATGGTCAGACAGCCCTGGGTTCCTTCAATGGACCCTCGACTGTCTGCCCATATATGGTACGTCCCCTTGATCGCATCACAGGGATTCCCTGTGACACAATCCAAAGGGCATCTCCCTACTCCTTTTCTCCTTGAATCCTGCGGTCCACTATGATCACAGCATTCAAGGGAATAGCGGCTGAGATATTTTACACCATACCTATGTTTCCCATACAATGCTTTTTCAGCGCATATGACTAGGCTGTCCTCTTTTTAGTGTGTCCCAAAGAATGAAAAAAAAAATGAATATAGTCAGAGCGGGGCTGCGGCTGTGTAATACAG
This sequence comes from Rhinoderma darwinii, assembly GCF_050947455.1. Lineage (NCBI taxonomy): Eukaryota > Metazoa > Chordata > Amphibia > Anura > Rhinodermatidae > Rhinoderma > Rhinoderma darwinii. Next base: position 399,160,601 of record NC_134688.1, on the reverse strand, counting down.
CCATTGCCCTACTCCTAAGGGTATGTTCACACGACAGCATATGTAACGGCTGAAATTACGGGGATGTTTTCAGGAGAAAACATCCCCGTAATTTCAGCCGTAACGGCATGTGCAGGCGCTTGAACGCCGCGTCCATTACGGACGTAATTGGCGCTGCTTTTCATTGGAGTCAATGAATAACGGCTCCAATTACGCCCCAAGAAGTGACAGGTCACTTCTTTGACGCGTGCGTCCATTTACGCGCCGTCATTTGACAGCGGCGCGTAAATATACGCCTCGTGTGAACAGACAAACGTCAGCCCATTGCTTCCAATGGGCAGATGTTTGTCAACGCTTTCAAGCCGCATTTTTCGGACGTAATTCGGGGCAAAACCGCCCGAATTACGTCCGTAATTAGTGTGTGTGAACTTACCCTAACAAGTGTGTGCTCGCGATCAGTATGAGGATGCGGCTGGTTCTGCATTAATGAGTTATACAGGCACTGAAGACAGAACATGGAGAGCACACTGCAAAACACGCCCATGTTCTGTCTTTAGCACTGGCGCTCATTAGTGCAGTGCTGGTCGCATCACATCATGCTCACCGCGCGCGCACCCTTGTCAGGACTCAGGAGCCGGGCAATGGCTGTATTACAGAGCCGCAGCCCTACTCCAACAACATTCATGTGTTACTATACTTAGCTGTGTGGCCCCACAGCTTCGTATCAAACTGAACCGTTTGAAGGTACACGGTATCGAAACAGCAATGTGACTCATAATCTGTGCAATTCCATTGAAAACCAAACAAATAATTTAGGCTTTGTTCACATCTGCGTTGGGGTCCCGTTCTGTCTGAGCTTTCCGTCCGAACGGGACCCTGACCAAACTACGCTATTGATTCCGGCAAAACGACTGGTCCAGTGCATAACAGAGACAAACGGAAACCATGGACACCGTATCAGTCACCATTGAAATCAACCTCTGGTTTCCGTCTGTCTCTCTTCAGGTTTCCCGTTCTGACGGAAAGCTCCATCAGAACGGGACCCCAACTCAGATGTGAACAGAGCCTTAGAGGGGAAAACTATAAAAATAACAAAACTACAATAATGTGGTTGCATAAGTGTGAACACCCTCTTTTAATTTTGGATGTGGTTGTGTTCAGAATTAGCCAATCGCATTTAAACTCCTGTTAAATAGTCCGTACACAGCTGCCGTTTTTTAAAGTGATTCTGAGTAACACCATATAAAGTTCAGCTGTTCTATTAGGGTTTTCCTGACATTTTCTTTGTTGCATGTAACAGCAAAAGCCATGGTTCGTAAAGCGCTTACAACACATCAAAGGGATCTGATATTTGAAAGGCATCAGTCAGGAGAAGGGTACCAAAGAATTTCTAAGGCATTCGATATACCATGGAACACAGTGAAGACGGTCATTAAGAATTTAATTATATTTGGCACAACAGTGACATTACTAAGAACTGGGGGTCCCTCAAAACTTGATTAAAACTGGTCCGGGAGGCTACCAAGAGACCTACAACAACATTAAAGGAGCTACAGGTCTTTTTGGCAGGTACTGGTTGTGTAGTGCATGTGACAACAATCTCCCGTATTTTTCATTTGTCTGGACTGTGGGGTAGGGTAGCAAGTTGGAAGCCTTTTCTAGCAAAGAGAAACATCCAAGCCCAGCTATGTTTTGCAAAGACCTACATCAAGTCTGCCAAAAGCACGTGGGAAAACGTGTTATGGTCTGATGAGACCAAGGTTGAACTTTTTGGCCAAAATTCCAAAAGGTATTTTTGTCGCAAAGCCAACACTGCAGATCACCAAAAGAACACCATACCCACAGTGAAGCATGGTGGAAGCAGCATTCTGCTTTGAGGCTGTTTTTCTGCAGCTGGAACTGGGGCTTTAGTCAAAATGAAGGGAATTATGTACAGTTCCAAATATCTGTCAATATTGGCTCAAAACCTGTAGCCTCTGCTAAAAAGCTGAAGATAAAGAGGAACTTCAGTAGAATTTCAGTACAACAACCCAAAGCAGAACCTCCAAATCAACAAATGAATGGCTTCACCAGAAGATCAAAGTTTTGGAATGGCCCAGCCAGAGTCCAGACCTGAATCCCATTGAAAATCTGTGGGGTGACCTGAAGAGAGCTGTACACAGGAGATGGCCTCACAATCTGACGGATTTGGAGCGCTTTTGGAAGGAAGAGTGGGCAACAATTGCCAAGTCAAGATGTGCCATGCTGATAGACTTCTACCCAAAAAGACTGAAAGCTTTCATAAAGTCAAAGGGTAATTCAACAAAGTATTAGTTTAAGGCCCCATGCACACGACCGTAAAAAAAAAAACTCCGTAATTGCGGACTGCAATATGGTCCGCAATTACGGACCTGCCCGGTTCTATTGGCTGGACACCTTTCCGTAGCGCTATGGAAAGGTGTCTGTGCTGTAGAACCGTGCCGGGAAATATGGAGCATGTCCTACTTTTCGGATTTTGCAGGCCGTGCTCCCATACTTTGTATGGGAGCACGGCACAAGAATGCGGGCGTCGGCGGCTGGCCATGCTCGCAATCGCAGGCTGTGATTACGGGCACGGTCGTGTGCATGAGACCGGTGTGCATATTTATGCAACCACATTATTTTTCTATTTTATATATATATATAATTACGCACACACGATACTTTGTGTAGTATTGCGATACTCCATACCGAAACTAGATTTTCCCAACGATAATCTACAAAAAAAGTTCTTCCATTTTCTTATGACGCGCGTGGTGTGATGAATTTTGAACCTCTATGTGCCTCACATTAATAGTAATTAACCCCATCAATTTCCTCAGTAATAATGGACAACATTGGGTTAATTCATGAGATACATGATGGGGGTAATTAGTATTAATTTGAGGCACATGGAGGTTCAAAATTCATACCATGTGTCTCACATTTAATAAGTGAGCCATTTTTAGTTTATTTTTTAATAGCGTAAACCTTATAAATGACGCTATAAATTTGTTATTACGGTTGCGACGATGTGTGTGTTATGTACGGAGACTTTTTTTTTTATTTTAGTTTTTAAATTTTTCTTTTAAACTTTAATGTAATGGCATATATCTATATGCCAGTACATTAGCCTGTGTATTGATGGTACACAGGCAGTTGTTGGGACATACCCAAGTAGGGCTGGGTGATTTATTTTTTATTTTTTTCCAACCCTACGGCCGGTTTTGTTTTTGTTAAACTAAAACAAAAAACTCTGTGGTGGGGAGGTGCTGCTAGTGACAGCGAGTCACATGGTGAGTGGGGACAATCCTGTTGGCTAGAGGTGCACCGTCGGGTACAGTGAGGCACCTGGGGCGTGGAGATGTGCCGTCAGAGGCTTCAAGGCACTATGTTGGCAGGGAGATGTCTTCAATGGACCCTGGGCTGTCTGCCCATATATGGTATGTCTCTTGATCGCGTCTCGATTTCCTGTGACGCGAACTAAAAGGCATTCCCCCTTCTCAATTTCCCCTTGAATGCTGTGGTCTGCTTTGATCGCAGCATTCAAGGGAATAGCGGCGGAGATCATTGGTTTCTCTGATCTCCGCTGTTAGAGCGGGGCCGTGGCTGTGTAATACAGCCATTGCCGTGTGTGTGTTCAGTATGATGTGATGCGGCCGGCGCTGCACTAATGAGCGGCGGCGCAGGCACTGAAGACAGAACATGGGTGTGTTTTGCAGTGCACCCGCCATGTTCTGTCTTCAGTGCTGGCCCTCATTACTGCAGCGCTGGCCGCATCACCTCATGCTGACTGCTCGTGCACACTTGTCAGGAGCGGGGCAATGCCTTTTACACAGCCGTAGCCCCACTCTGACTACATTCATTTTTATTTATTTTTTTCATTCATTCATCGGACACACTAAAAAGAGGACAGCCTAGTCATATGCTCTGAAAAAACATTGTATGGTAAACATAGGTATGGTGTAAAATATCAGCATGGTGAATCACCCATAATTTTTATATATAGATACAAAGTACACTAAAATATATATTGTAAGGCTACATTCACACGACAGTGGAAAAAAAAAATGGCCATTAAAAACTGATCAACGGTCAGTTTTTCATGGCCGTTTTGCATCAGTATGTGTCCAAATTTTCATCCATTTCCAGTCTGTCTGTGTCTGTTTTTAATGGCAGCTTGTCATCCTTTTGCCATTTTAGTTTTTCATGGCCGTTAAAAAAATGGATTTCCTTTCTCAGGTTTTTTTGTCCCAACCCCTTGAAAACACGAAAGTGCCTATGTAGTTAGTGCCACCGTGTCCACTATAGATAGTGCCTATGTAGTCCCATAGTGCCACAGTGCTCATGTAGATGGCATGCACACCCCCTCCCCTGTAGATATCGCCACTTTAACTCCCTTTTGGATCCGAATCCTTCTGGCCAAGGGATTCCGCTCATAGACTGAGCACCTGACGTCTCTGTCCATATATAGACAGACAGAGCCTCTGACATCAAAGAGCAGAATCACCTGCCGCCAGCAGCCCTCTGGCCGGGGATTTCACTCCAAGAGTTAACCCTTGATGTCACTGTCCATATATGGTTAGTGATGCCGGGAGCTTCTCCAGGAGGGGAATCCCTAGTGGCCAGTCTGCTCCCACAGGGAGCTACAGTGGCGCTCTTCTCAGAGGGGGGGTTGCTATCTACAGGCAGTGAGTACTATTGTCAACGACTTTCCTAATAAAGGAGTCCCCAGCCAGAGATCTTGCTTTTCTGTGGTCCGGGGACTCCATAGTTGAAAGCCCCAACTTCACTGTCCATATATGGACAGCAATGTCAGGGACTTCCCCGGGCTCAACGCTCAAAGTAGCGCTGTGTGCGGGGGGAGTCCTCGGTCAGGATCAGTTTTTACTGCCAGTTACAAGGATTGATTCCTGAAAAACGGGCGGTAAAAACGGATCCATTGACTTCTATGGGAGCCGTCCGATGGTGCATGCTATGGTTTTGTCTTTTTTACATTTGTATGCAAAGCGTCAAATCAGAGGTCTAGTAGACGCCCAGTCGACGTCTAAGGTAGCCCTATTACGGATCCATGCGAAATTGAGCCGTAATATGGCCATGTGCATGAGCCCTAAGATCTTTGTGAAGGGAACACAGTGGCTTGACTTTTTTTTTTTTTTCCCCCCCTTATCGACTAAGGTTTGTTACATCATCCACTTGCCATTTTCTTTATCTACATAACCGTTTTGTCCATGTCTTAGGCCTTATAATGAAATACATGCGTCCGTGTGACAGACGTTTTTTAAGTTCGTCTGAATAAGGCCTCATGCACACGACCGTAGCCATGTGCACAGTCTTGTTTTCAGGTGGGCCGGCCGCGGAGTGTCACCCTTGAGCCGTGCACATGGCCGCGTCCATTATTTTCTCTGAGCCTGGACGCAAAACACGGCCGTAATAAGACCTGTCCGTTCTTTCTGTGGTCCAGGCTCCTGGGCCATACACGGACCGTGGAAACCAAGGTCATGTGCATGGGCCCATAGAAATGAATGGGGCCGCAATTCTCCCGTGGATTTTTGGGGGAATTGCATGGGGCCCATGTGCATGGGGCCTAAGTCCTAACTATAGGCCGCTGTGCATAAATAAGAACCTACGTTACGTGGAAATAACTTTTTTTTTTTTTTTTTCTCGCTTTAGGTAAGGGAGGAAAGAATAGAAGACGTGGTAAGAATGAAAATGAGTCTGAAAAGCGAGAGCTTGTATTTAAAGAGGATGGGCAAGGTAAGACATTCTACAGAGAACTCATTTTGTCTGTCCATTTTTAAATGTAGCTTTCTGTAGAGGGCACTAACCACTTTGGTCTGCTGAACTGGACTGTGATGTTAACACGGTGAGAATTTACACTAGACAAATCCGCCGTGAATTTCAAATATAATCCACAGCTGAGACTTATCATTTGTGCCACAGATTGACATGTAATTTAATAAAGCTAATGCTACCCAGATTTATTTTTTTTATATTTTTTTTTTTTCCTGGAGCATGTGAATGTGGCTTTAAATATCCCATTTTTATGCATTGCTGGAAGATTGTCAAGATTTAGGTGCAGAATCGAAACGTGTGAATATAGCCCAAAGGTGTAAAGCAAAACTATAAATGTTAATTTAGAAAATTGTATTACTGCAAATGTTAATGGTTTTGCTTTATGATCTACCTTTATTAATTTCTAGTCCTAGTTTACTTTGGAAACATGTCAAGTTTCAACGTCTCAGTATTTTAGTTTATCAGACACCTCTAACCAAGGATAGATTTAACATGGTTATCTAACAAGTGTTGATAGGCCTTGGAACTATCAAGCGTGTATTTAGATAATCCCCTGTTCCCGCTGCCTGTTTCGTACAAGTTTGTGTCTCTGATGCAGATGTGAACGAAGTCTTAGAGTCCCGTTCTGATGTTCCGTTGGAGCTTTCCGTCAGAACGGGACCCTGACTGAAACAAATGGAAACCATATGTTTCGGTATCCATAGCCATTGATTTCAATGGTGACCGAACCGGTGCCAATGGCTTCCGTTTGTCTCATTTGTACAAGGGTTCCGTCATTTTGACGAAATCCATATCATAGTAGACTACGCTATTGATTCCGTCAAAACGACGGAACCCTTGCAAAACGGAGACAAACGGAAGCCATTTGAACCGTCTTAACGGAGCCCCCACATATTATTTGGGGACCTCGCTTTGTCTCCTTACATCTATTCCTAATTTTAAGCGTTTATTAAATGTGATTATTGTCTTATAGAGTATGCACAGGTGATAAAGATGTTGGGGAACGGCAGACTGGAAGCTATGTGTTTTGATGGTGTTAAGAGGTTATGTCACATTAGAGGAAAACTGCGAAAAAAGGTAAGCATTACCGTACAAAATGAAAAATATTTGTTGCCATAAGGCCTCGTGTGCATAAAAGCTGTACGAAGGCGCACGGAGTGCCTGTGGCTCCGTATGCCATGTATGCTGGTCCATACACACATCATTGCTACTAGGAGAGAATAGCGCTGTAATATTGTGTCTGAAGACTTTCTTTTCCTGTCAAAACCCCCCCAAAAAAGCCGTAAAAGCTATGTAAATGTTTGTTTTTGTTTTTTTAGTTAATAAAAATGTGTATTAGTGTGTTAATAAACGTAAATACATTTTAAAAATTATTTTTACTTTTTTAGATACAGCTGCTCTGTATTCTACATACAGAGCAGCTGTATCTAGTGCTATTCACGGAGACAGTCAGCCTGGTGTTAGAGTAGCCGGACCCGCAGTGCCAGCCACCTCCTAGTTAAAAACTGGTTGTCTTTGTAAAACAACTCCTCTAATTCCCCAGAACAATCCTAAACTGCCAAGCAACAGTGGAACTCCATGTATGTGAGGGCAGAAATTAGGTTAAAGCTGAAAGATGGTGGTATGTTTTTAGTACACATTTTAAAAGGGTGTCCGTGTTTCTCAAGTGCTTTTCTTACTGCTACTTTTTAACGTCAACATTTTTTATTTTTTTTATTTTTTTCCTATCAGGTGTGGATAAACACATCCGACATTATATTGGTTGGCTTACGAGACTATCAAGTATGTATTTTTTTCCTATCCCTTTTTTATATGTCCAATTTGTAACATAAATGTAAAATTAGCTAAATGCCTGACCTGGTACTTCAAATACCAGAAATAGTACCATAGCCTCATAAATCCAAAACCAATATCAGTACTTGTTGCCAAGTACCTACAAGGTTTAAATACGCTCTGCGGAGGTATAATACATAGAGAAAGAGATCCAAACCATGGTGGTGTTGGTCTTTCTGCCTAAATGATTTTGGGGGTATTGGCAATTTACACCTCTGCTATATATATATATATATATATATATATATATATAAATAGTTTTCAATTGTGGACATTAATAGGCTAATATCTCTCTTTCCAGGACAACAAAGCAGATGTTATCCTAAAGTATAATGCAGATGAAGCCAGAAGTCTAAAGGCGTATGGTGAACTTCCAGAACATGGTAAAGAGAGCTGCAGTGCTTGTGCCTCGTGCAATGTGCTTACTTTCTGGATTGCAGTTCTAAGATATTTGTTTGTTTAATTTTAGCTAAAATTAATGAAACGGACACATTTGGCCCTGGTGATGATGATGAAATCCAATTTGATGACATTGGAGATGATGATGAAGATATTGATGATGTAAGTGTCTTATTATATTCTAATGTATGGTGAATAACTGCTGACTTGGGTTAAGTCTAAAATTGTTAAATTGTGTTCACTGCTGGGTGACTGGACTCAAAGCTTTTGGAGGGCAGAAAACTAAATGAGCCTCTTTCTCATGGCAGTGAAATGGTTAAATAAACTTGTTGTAAAATTGGCAGTTTTATTTTGTATTTTAAAATACAACATGGTGTTATGGTGTTTTTCTTGTTTTTTTTTTCCAGCCTAAAGGATGTTTAACCCCTTCCCCCTGCTTGCATTCTTGGCCCTAATGACCAAGCCATTTTTTAAGTTTTTCCATCGTCACATTCGAAGAGCTATAACTATTTTATTGTTCCGCCGATGCAGTTGTATGAGGGCTTGTTTTTTGCGGGACGACGTGTAGTTTTTATTATCGGAGAGTAGATGCGACTTTTTGATCACTTTTTATCACATTTTTTTTTAAGTCAGGTTTAACAGAAAACAGCAATTTTTCCATTGTTTTTTATTATTTTTTACGGCGTTCACTGTGCGGGTTAAATGTAACAGCTTTATAGTCGGGGTCGTTACGGACGCGGCGATACCAAATATGCGTAACCTTTTTGCTTTATCGTGTTTTTTTAATAATAAAGCAGTTTGTAAGGGGAAAAGTGGGTTTTTAATTTTTTTTAATTAACTTCATTCAACTTTTTTTTTTTTTTTTTTTTACTTGTCCCACTAGGAGACTTTCATATGCGATCATCCGATCGCATTTATAATACACTGCAATACTTTTGTATTGCAGTGTATTACTGCCTGGCCGTTTAAAACGGACAGGCATCTGCTAGGTCATGCCTCCGGCATGATCTAGCAGGCATTCATTACAGGCAGACCTGGGGGCCTTTATTAGGCCCCCGGCTGCCATCACAGACACTCGGCGATCATATCGCCGGGTGTCAGTTGGATATGGGGAGCTCCCTCCCTCTCTCCAAAACCACTCAGATGCGGTGCACGCTATTGTGCACCGCATCTGAAGGGTTAAACGGGTGAGATCGATACTTATATCGATCTCACCCGGCAGAGCAGGGACGCCCCCAGCCCTCAGCTGCCACTAGCAGCTGAGAGCAGGGAGATTTGACAGCTCCCTGCTCTGTTTACTTTATTCTAATGCAGCGCCGTGGAATAGCGGCGCTGTAGAATAAAGCCCATTAATGACCGCCGTGAAAAGGCTAATCGGCGGTCATTAAGGGGTTAAATAGGTCAGGACTTTTTAATGGGGTTCTATTTATAAGATAACCTATGCTGTTCCATTCTCTCTAACACTATCTGTTTGCCTGTAGACCTATAAGCTCCAAAGGAGAACACCGATATAACATTGCATGCCATCACATGGCTCCCTGCAAACATTGCCCACAGGCAAATCTAGACTAGTTGCACGTTAAATTTGTACCCCATTCCTCTCTGCCTTGGTAGGAAGACTTGAGTAATCTAAGACTGACTGGTTGCTTGGGATGTGCTTCCTGACAACCCACTTGACAAGACATAGGTTGTTGAGTAGTGTATCCCTCGCATCCAGGCTGTCAAGTGTGACTTGTCTGTTCAACTGAAGCCCCGATTTCAGTGGTGATGGTATATGCCACAATTACTGCACTGTGTGATCATGTGTTATCGCCAGTAATATTCCAAGGGGGAAAGGTTGGCGCATAAGAAATTTTGTATATTTGAGACCCGTGGCTTCTTCAAATTCTGTGCAGAGTGGCGTTCCCACCCTCCACTCTGACCCTATGTGTAGGAAACCAGAACAAAGCCTCGTTTACTTGAACAGCGCTGTGTTGTAGATCGTAGACTGGAGCACCCTGTGCATGAATAAGCTGACCTTGGTCCCTTTGTTCTCTGGATCAGTGGTGGGGCCCAGAGGTTAGATCCCCACCAATCACATCATTGCCTATCCTAGGGATATGCCGTAACCTTACTAGTGTTTTATAGAAATGATTTGAATTTGATATGTTTTACATTGGATTAATTGAAGTAATCTCCATTTTCCTTGGTTTTGCAGATCTAAACCGGAGGACGTCCTTTCCATTCCAATTGCTGCAGATTTGTTCTAGTTTTGATGTTTTTGATTTGAGTGAAGTCCTCCTGTTGAGATGATGCTATGCCTTGGCTCCGATAAAATTTATTTTCGGTTTTAAAGTATTTATATTGTTTCATTAGCGGTCAACAATGCTGGATTTTCTGGAACACCTGAACAGGAAAATGTCCCTTGCCCATAAAGATGATCATTTACAGCTTTTGAGTTGTGTTTATCATTTTTTTAAAAAAACAACAATTTTTTTCTTGCAATTTATCATGGTTACTTGATTGAATGATATCCACAAGTTAGTTTAGGTGGGATGCGCAGTCTCTCCGCTGGACGCCTTCATTTTATTATTTTGGCAATGGTGTTACAGGCAACAATCCAGGTGGTGACCCGTCACGCTTCTCATGTTTTTACCATGTGACGAATTTTATACACCTTCTGAAGAGCAAACTCCTTTGGTTTATCAGCTTCAGGGCTCTTCTTTGCATTTGTTTTAAACTGTTGTGTGAAACGAATAATGCCACTGTACAGTAACTGCATTGGTGAAATACTAGAAGAGGCCTACCTACTAAATATCCCTCTGCATTTATTTTTTCTTTTTTTTTTTCTTTTATTAAATACCAAATTTGTATTATTTTGCCCGCAAATAAATGCCTAACCATATGTTTCTCTTGTGTTTTTAAGAGCTATATAAATATTTTTTACTATACAGAAAGTGATTTTACGATGCCTTAGATGGCTTACACACCAAAAGGAAAAGGGTTGCCTAAAGGGGTTGTGCAGCGCCTCTCTATTTCCCGATCTGACATCAGGCATGTAGAGAAGCTGCTGCACACCGGGCCGGCCAAGGTTGGCATCTGGTGACCGGCAGGAATCGGGTTTCTGTCCTATCAGAAAAGGACACGTTTCACGGCAACTGTCCCCCTGGTGTGCAGCAGCGTCGCTCCACCTGATCTCAAATCGGCAGAGCAGAGGTGCTGCACAGCCTCTTTTTTAATAATCTGTTTGTGTTGAGGATGATCCTTGCAGTTGTGTGCCCAGTTATGCTTTAACATTTTTCACACACTTCAACGTTGATGGAATTTTTTTATTGCATCTTTAACCGTTTTCTGGATATATTTTGTCTACTAAACTATCTAGTTCAGTGTTTCCACCATGTTACTTGATAAAGAAAATGATTGTATTTAACACTAGAACATACAAATTATCTCATTTGGTTCACCATGTTTAGTAATAGTCACAGGATTTAATTGAGCCCCATGTTTGTTGTACAGACTAGTAAGAACGGGATACAATTGGGTCTAGTATCCTTCCCATGATTCCTCTGGCCTCTTTGGTGTGCAAGCTCACCTTGGGCTGCATTACATTGTATAGTATGTGAATTGAATTGTGTACAGATTGAAATATGAGACTTTAAAGGGCCTAATCCAATGTTTCCTCACCTCGCTTGATTTACCCAAAATTTTTTGGAAAGATGCCTTGCAACATATGAATGGGGAAAAAACATCCAAAAACATAATAAAGATTTTTGAGTAGATCTGAGTAATTTTGCATTCACGTTTTCTTTTCATATGTAATGTTTGTGGATTAAGGTGTACAAGCATATGTATACAGGAATGTTCACAATTACATCATCTGACATAATTGACAATTTTATTACTGGCCTATTGATCGGATGATCGCAATGGATTTAGCTTCAGGAACTACTGGCGATTAGCTGATCTTGCCTGGAAAGCTGCAGCTGGCCATACATGATGCACTATTACATACACATTTAAATGAATGGCCAACCATGTAATGCAAAGGTTGGGTGAGCCAGAGTAGATGCCCTTTGTTAGCTGCTCTAGCCCTATTTAGAGCATCCATAAGCCCTAATAAGACATGTGCATAGGGCTTGTCCTTGTGAGATGACCTTTTTACCACTTCTAGCTGCCATATTAATCATATCTGCCAAACCACCTTTCCCATTCTCTAGCTTTAGTTATGCGGCAACTCTTCTCTTTACTAAAGGCCTAAGTAATCTGAGCGCAACTGGAAACTACGGATGTTGAAACATTGAGAATGGTTGTGATAGCGTATCCCTATGGCATATTGTCCTGAATCGCATCTCCGAGCTGGACTGGCCCTTTGCTTAGAGAAGCCAATGGAAACCTAGAACAAGTTTACAGGGAGAATTATTGGAACAATAGCAAAAATAATTGTTTTTATAGCTTAAAGCGTACCTAACCTTTCAGGGGACATTTCAGAATAAACAGTCGTGTGCACATGAAGAATAAAACTTTCTGGCCATTATATGACTTGTATCCTGCATATTCTAGCAGTTTTCCCTGTACATGCTCATCTGTTTTCCCTGAGGTTAGTGGATGGAGCTGAACTTCTCTCAGGTCTTCTATACACTGCACACTGAGAATCCTGCTCTCATCTATAGAATCTGCAGCAACGCCGAGGAGATTATGCAGCAGTAATGAGCAGTGTAGCTGTGAATCAAGCACTGGCGTGAGACGCTGCGGAAGCTTCCTACTAAGTGTACTGCACTCTTCTCCTACTCCTCTCTCCATAGACTTTGATGGGGCAGCATGTATCCTGATCTCTGAGATGACCAACCATCTTGTTTCTGAAGACTCACTCTAGCGGTGTATTGTGAGTGTAGAGGGGGAGAAAGGCATTTTTCTCTAATATATCTTTCTTATTTGCTTGTACTATTGAATGGTGCAGTTTGTTAAACCCCTTGCTGATAATTGGCATACACTTGCATCATATCCAGCAAGGGGAAGTATGGAGTGGTCTCACGTGCTGGTCCCGCTCCATACGAACAGTCGATACTTCACTGCAACTAGTGGGATCCTGATCATTTAGGTAGAAAGGGGCGGCAGCCTCTCTGCAATGTGATCGTGAGGAGCCAATGGTTGTCATGGCAGACTAGGGGCCTAATGAATACCCCTAGGTCTGCCATCTTTGTGCTCCTAATAAGCCTAGAGGCCGGGCTTAATGGGAGCCTGTAAAAATATTACAATATATTGTGCAAGCGATCCAACGTTTGCTGGTCCAAGTCCCCTAGGGAGGGACGACAAAATAAAATAGTTTAAAAAATGTATGTTATATGGTACGGTAAAAGGTGTCATGAAAAACTACAACTTGTACCGCAAAAATCAAGCACTCATACAGTTTATCGATTGGAAAGATAACACAACTATGACTTTTGGAAGGTGTGGAGGAAAATTAAGTGGGAAGGGGTTAAAGGTTGACCATTTAAGTTCTTCTGATCGGGGGAAAGCTGTATGACGAAACTAAAGATTTACGTCTGTCTTTAAGGTAAACTACCTGATATTTTTGGAGTGCCCCTTCTGGAAAAAATAAATAAATCTGGAAAACATCTCTGCATATTTTATATAGTAAACTATTTAATTTGTGTGTTCGATCCTGATTGGATTGTGGATGAAAGAACCATTCATAGCCTTCGTGTCTGGAGCCAGTTTTAGTGTTTAGAAAAGGTGCCCTGTATATGTTCTGTTTACGGAGTGTCAACTGTTTGCTTTTATATAAAATGGCACTATTGCTCCTGGTCAGGGCTAAGTTCATACTAAACACGCTGCGGTTAGAAAATCCAACAGTTCATGTACAGAATAGGTTATTTTAGGCTTAGAAATATCTAAAACACCAATGACTGGTTGATGTTTTTAGATAATACAGGCAGCGTCAGACTGCCCACTGGGATAATAGAATCCCCCAGTGGGCCATGGCTCTGACAATAATGGGTCCCAATAATTCGGCATAAGACACCTGTTTGGATCTAATCACTTGCCACTAGGGTCTATTTTTTTTTTGTGAGATAACTCAACGTATTGGCACTTATTGATTGTCTGTCCTGTGTGTGTGTGCGCGCAATAATAAAAGCAAGTTTGAGATGCAATTAAAAGTGGACACATACATTTTCTATATAGATGGAGGGTGGGCCCAAGGAACTCCAGTACGACACTGAATACAGGTCCTGCTTTACTTGGAGAAAGGTTCCCACGTAAGAACGATTTTGGAGATAAAGGCCCAAATGCTCATTGATCGGCTGATCTGCTTGTTTATGCAGCATTAAATCTTATCGTCGGCAGCACATCCCCCTGTATGTAAGAGATGTGCTGCTCACTTGATTGAAATGTATGGGGATGAACGCTCGTAGTAATGATCGCTTGTCCCCATACATAACCATTCGTTGCTTCACGTGAAAGATACAAATGAGTGCCGATCAACGAGCTGTCTTGCTGATCGCAGCTCGTTTTCAGGAACCATGTTGGCCTCTGTAAAAGGACCTTTATTCCAATGACCTATAGTTGGTCAACACTAGTGTTTCCCAAACTGTGGGTTAAGGGGAGGAGGGGTTCATGTGAAGTCCTCTGGGGCGGGTTGCGCGCCACTCACCGATGTCCCAGTTTCATCTGCGTCCTCAGGACTCATAGTTGAATCCAAAGCTGGGGCAAGGGACTGTCTGCTCCTTGCTCCAGCATTCACTATTCTGTGAGCTGCTTGGCGCAGACAGGTTAATGTAGTGACATCATCGTGACTGTCTGTTCCAAGCCACACTTTGCACAGCTGGAGGAGCAGAAGGATCTCCTCCACTTGTCGTAACAGGGATGGGTAAGTAATTATTTTATGAGACGCTATGGGAACATTATACTGGGTATGGGGGGGCACAATGGGGCAGTGTACTGTATCGTGGCAGCTATAGGGGCATTATACTGTGTGGGGGAAACTATGGGGGCATTATACTGTAGAGGCAGTAATCTGGGCATTATACTGTCTAGCGGGGCAGCTATATGGGGATTACCCTGTGTGGAGGTGACTAAGGGTTCATTATATTGGATGGGGCGGCCCACTCAAATGTGTTTCACTGCCCCTGTTCTAAACCCTTAGCTATGCCACTGATGGTCGTGTCTGGTCACATGACCCACCATCAGCGGCTTAGGCTGGCCTCAGCGACGCACAGCAGTGGGATATCTTGAGCCTGTTCCATCTCTGGCCCGCAAAATTATCATGGTTTTCAATATTGCAGAGACTTATCTTTCGATCAGAGCTAAGTGCTGTCATCTGACTACGAATGATGTTACACGTACGTTAGACTAAATGGGTACAGAAGTGGGGGGTCCCAAACAAAAGTCTTGGCCATAAGTGGGTCCCGGTCTACACCATTCTTCTGAAGAGGGGGAACGGAACCATGTGAAAAGTCTGATAGACGGTAAAAATTACGTAGCGTTACCAACCTGGAACCCGCAGCACATTCCATTAGAAAAATCGCACCACATTGTGGTGCGGTTTTTACAACAGAATTTCCACTGTTGAAAAAAAGCACTCATACGTACCCCCTCCGCTCCGGCCTCCTATGATGACGTTACAGGCTATGTGATGCTGCCGCCTGTGATTGGCTGCAGCGGTTACATGGGATGAAATGCTGCAAAAGTCGCAACACTTGGCTTCCTGTTTCGGGATTTGTATCCCCATTGAATTCAATAGGGGAAAACCCGCAAAAGAAAATCAACAAAAACGCAGCATAAATTGAAATGCTGTAGAATTTAATTCTGCACTGCAGGTCAATTTATTAACGTTTATGCAGCAGGTTTTATCCGCAGCGTGGGCATGAGATTTTCTAAATCTTTGCTGCTACTGTAAACAGGGCTGGCTCCAGGTTTATGTGGGCCATTGGGCAACACAGGCTCAGTAGGCCCCTTTGCGGGGGAACTCACGGTGGCAGTAAAATGGCAGAAAATGTCACTTTGTGCCCCCATATAGACATTCGGCCCTGCTTCTGCCCCCATATAGAAGTTAGGCCCCCAGTTTGTACCCACACAAATTTAGTGCCCTCTGTAGATGGTGCGAAACAGCCCCCCTCCCGGGTAGTGCCACACAGCCCCCACCTCCCGGGTAGTGTGTGCCACACAGCCCCCACCTCCCGGGTAGTGTGTGCCACACAACCCCCACCTCCCGGGTAGTGTGTGCCACACAACCCCCACCTCCCGGGTAGTGTGTGCCACACAGCCCCCACCTCCCGGGTAGTGCCACGCAGCGCCCACCTCCCAGGTAGTGCCACGCAGCGCCCACTTCCTCTAGGTAGCACCTTTGGGGTTCCCTCTAGGAATGGAATCCCTAGCAAGGGCATTGCATTGCTCTGCCTGGGGATTCCGCTTCAGGAGAAGCCCCTGACGTCACTGTCCATATATGGACAGTGTTGTCAGGGGCAACCCCAGAGCCATAGTCCCAGGCAGAGCACTACTAGCACTCCTTTATATCCATATATGGATAGTGATGTCCGGGGTAGAGCTGAAGTCCCGGGCAGAAAACGAAAAGATTCCACAGCACTGGACTGCAAGTGGGTGCACGCCTCAAATAGACCTGATCCGCGGTCCTGGATATCAAGCAGACAAAGAATGGACAGAGGCAGCACTTCCAAAAAAAGCAAGAGCTATTTATTCACCCATGCGACGTTTCAGTCCAACTGGACTTTTTTCAAGCATAAAAACACACATCAAGTCATAAGTATATAAAGGCTTGCAAAGCCCAATTGAAATTAAACAGTGATTAAGACAAAATCCAATATAAAATTGATGATACAAAAACAAAATACAATATTAAAGATAAATATGAATGCCAGTGTACATGTGAATATACAAAGTGATGAATAAGGGACTGGTACAGAAAAAAGACAGTCCTAGGTACATTAAAGTGTTAATAACATAATGACTCACCCAGATGTATATAATAAAAACATTCAAAGTTGTCAATAGCAGAAAACCGAAACCAGGGCTCGTTCCTCTAGGTCTCAGCTGTCCAGTATGTGTGCAAATGTATTGCACACCTGTGTAATGAGACTATCATTACTATTTGCAATGCATAGCGAAATCCCGCGAGATCGCGGGTGGCTATTCCCGCGCATGCGCATTCGATAGCACGGCAGCCATCTTGGCCGGAATTTGCTATCTTAATTTCGCGCATGCGCAGTATGAATTCCAGTACGCGGCGGCCATTTTACAACCTGGAAGAAAATATCACGTCCAGGAACGTAACTAGAATGGAACAACAGGTCAGATAATGTTTCAAACAGAGGATTTTATCAGCAATAAACATTTAGTATGGGATTAATAATATGGCCATATATTGTTAGTTATATATATTTAATAGGTATGCATCCGGATAAATAGTCAGAAAATGTTAGAATAGGGGAGTTAATCAGCAGCAGCACACATTGTAAAAAATAAGTGCTTATACTGTATTATGTTATTATATATATGCAATAAATATGTGTCCATCTAAATGTATAAGTATTAGAGGCATAACGCCTCAAAATATGAAATAAACAATGTAATAATGTCACAATGTGTGTACACATGTAGATACTCCCCTAAATATACTATAAGCCCACTACCGTAGTAGCTATCCCTGGAAGGATGTCAAAAAATGTCATATTATACTGCCCCCTTTGTTGAAACAAAAAAACCAAGTTGACCAGATGTAAATGGCCGCATATAGATGATGAAAACAGTTCTATAAGGACTCCAGAACCCAGAGGAAAGAATCCAGCCCAATGTAGGAATCTGAAAAAATGACAAAAATTTAGAAAATTTATGGATATATTAATAAAAACAAAATTTATTATTTTATATTGCAATGACAATGTCGTCATATTGAATGTGTTCACAGATACATATATAGTAGTAGACGACAGTGAAAGACCAAGCATGGCACAACAGAGAGAAAACACAATCACTGTACCCATTTAGTTGAGAACCACCCCAACTTTAAAATCAACATTCAACCCCCTTGGATGTAAAGAATCTAATCTATGAATCCACTCCAGTTCTTTACGTTTTAATTTGGCAATTCTATCGCCGCCCCTCCTATGTAGGGGCACATGGTCAACGATCCAAAATCTCAGATCGCTGACCCTGTGTCCCGCTGAAGAAAAGTGTGCTGGGACTGGAAGATCCAGTTTGTTGGTTTTAATAGTGGATCTATGCTTATTAATACGCAAGCGGCATTCCTGTGTGGTTTCACCCACGTATAGCAACTTACATGGACACTGTAGTACATATACAACGAATGTTGATGCACAAGTTAAAAATTGTTTAATATGGAATATTTTCCCATTCGTCGGGTGTCTAAATATATTGCCCTTCACCAGGATGTTGCAATTCACGCAATTCAAACATGGGAAGCATCCCAATTTTTTGGGGGCCAAAGTTAATTGGCGACTCAATTGCGAAGACCCCACATCCGCGTGTACCAGTTGATCCCTAAGATTTTTTTGATGCCTAAAAGCCATCATAGGGGGATTGCTAAATTCGGGAACCTCACCCGATAAATTACTGAGGATATGCCATTCCTTACGTATAATATTAGAGATCCTATAGCTAATGTCACAAAAAGTTGAGACAAATGCTACTCTGTTTGGTGTATTTTTACTTTGTGATGTCAATAACTGATCCCTAACGACAGATGCAACCCTATCTCTCTGTTTGCGTAGGAGTGTTCGGGGATATTTACGTTGGGCGAATTTCTCACCCATATCATCCAAACGTGATGTAAGATGTTGGGGTTCTGTCACAATACGTTTGACCCTCAACATCTGACTGAAAGGTAAAGATTCTATCATCCGTCGGGGGTGCTGACTATCAAATCGCAACAAACTGTTGCGATCTGTGGTTTTATGATATAGATCAGTGACTAGTTTATCATCAACCCTATATACCATAGTATCCAAAAAATTCAAATGTGTGGTAGAAAACTCCATTGTGAATTTAATGTCCTCATCAATAGAGTTGAGGAACTCAAAAAATTCCTCAAGCTGTGACCGAGTGCCGGTCCAAATAACAAACACATCATCTATGTATCGCCACCACCTCAGTACATGCCTGAAGTGGTGGGACACATAGACGTGACGCTCTACAAGGGCCGCCATGAACATGTTGGCGTAAGTGGGAGCCACATTCGAGCCCATGGCTGTCCCGGGCAGAGCGCTAGCAAAGGCTCTGCTCAAGTACTCTGTCTCTGGTGAAGCCCCTGACATCACTGTCCATACACGGAAAGGCAACCCCAGAGCCAAAGTCCCGAGCAGAGCGCTACTAGCACTCTGCCTGGGACACTGCTCTGCTCCTGACAACACTGTCTATATATATATATATATATATATATATATATATATATATATATATATATATATATAAGCGCAAGTAAAGTAAAAGCAGCACCATTCTTCCAGTGTGGGGTGCAAGTCCCTGTTCAGACACACGACCAGTGTCACAAATCCATAGACAAATCCAATATACAGGTCAGCACTCCAGAGTAAAGTGAAAATCCTTTATTCACCACAAGCGCAACGTTTCAGCCCAGCCCTCGCTTGAGAAAGGCCCCATTGAGCAGGGCTGAAACGTTGCGCTTGTGGTGAATAAAGGATCCTTATTTTTCACTTTACTCTGGAGTGCTGACCTGTATATTGGATTTGTCTATATATATATATATATATATATATATATATATATATATATACACAGTGATGTCAGGGGCTTCCCCGCAGCAGAGCCGCTTCTAGCGCTCTGCCTGGGACTCCTCTCCTCCTGACATGACTGTCCAAATATTTGGACAGTGATGTCGTGACGACGTCAGAGCCCCCAGGAGTAGTGGGCCCCGGCACTTGCCCATGTTCGCTGGGTGCTGACGCCGTCCCTGACTGTAAATGCCGCGGAATTTCCACAAACAATTTAGTTTACGCTACGTGTGAACGCGGCCTTAGGCCTGATGCACATGACAGTGTTTTTCCTTCAGTGTGCTATATGCATTTTTTTGCAGATTGCACATTGACCCATTCATTACTTTGGGCCATACACACCAGTGTTTTTTGCGGATCAGTTGTTCTGTTCCGCAAATTATAGAGCATGTCCTATCCCTGTCTGCTTTGTGCTTTCCACATTTTGCGGATACGTTGCTAGGAAGCGCCTGGGAAATCTGATCACATGACCTTCCTATCGGTGTTTCCAGGGGGAATGTGGGACAATATAGTGACAATTTCCTCCTTTAGCTTTTTTTTTTACGGCCGCACAGATGAGACACAGAAACCACACGGCCGTGATATACGGAATGGTTGCTAAAGCTATTCGGAGGCATTACAGACCCAAATACATACTACACTAGGATCCGTAGTTTGCGGCCTGATCAATGGCAATGGTCGTGTGCATGAGGCCATACACAGTTTAAGGGCTGCTGCGCACGGCCATGTTTAGTCTGTAAAATATGGGCTGTATGTCAGCTATATTTCCCGGACCAAACACAGTTCAGGGAGCCGGACTCCTAGCAACATAGCCATCCATGATGCTGTGAGTCACTGCCTCCCCACGGGACTACTGTCCTGTACTGAAAAAATAATGATTACAATATGGGACAGTAGTTCGCGGGGAGGCAGTGACTCACAGCAGCATGGATGACTATGATGCTGGGAGTTCAACTCCCTGAACTGTGTTCAGTCTGGGATATATAAACGACATTAGGTCTGCTTCTCATTGACCGAACATGGCCGTATGCAGCAGGCCTAACACTGACAGGCAATAATGCTTTGTATTACTATGCATTCCAAAGCATTATGTAAAAAGAAGAGTGCTGACAGTCAGGTAGGGGGACCAAAAAAAGTAAAATACATTTTGATAAAAGTTAATTAAAAAAAGTCTCCCCATATAACCTAATACATTTTTTTTTCATTTTTATATTTTTTGAAAGAGATTACCATAAAAAAATTACATATTTGGTACGACTGCAACCGTAACGACCCGTAAAATGAAGTTAACTTGTAATTTTTACTGGTCAAGTAAAGATTTTTTTTAAAAAAACACGCAGCAAACAATGGCATAAATGCTGTTTTTTGTACGGAAGGTGCTGTGGGTTCCAGGTCGGATACGCTGCACAGTTTTTACGCAGCGTATCTGACTCGTGGGAGCTCGGCCTAAGGCCCCCTCCATCCGGATTTGCAGTCAGAAAATCCACAGCGGAGGACTGATGCAGGCACGTGGATGAGATTTTTTTTAAAAAACCTTTTATGCTCATACTGTTCTGGATATTCACTGCAAATTTTACCCATTTTAATATAGTAAGGATGAAATCTGCAGCAAAATCCACACGTGTTTTCCTGCGGAAATGCAGCATGTGCGTTGAGGGAAGTCTGTAACAATTCCGCAACGGAATTCTGTGCGGAAATTCTGCAGCAGTTACAGTAGCAGCAAAGTGAATGAGATTTAGAAAATCTCATGACCACGGTGCGGGAAAAAAACGCAGCGAGAATGTTCATAAATTAACCTGCTGTGCAAATTTTAAATCTGCAGCATGTGAATTTATGCTGCGTTTTCACTTCTTTTCTGTAGCGGGTTTTCCCCAATGAATTCAATAGGGATATAAAACCCACAATAAATATGCAAGTGTTGCGACTTTGGAGGCGGAATCTCAGTGATTCTGTTGCGAAAATTGCAACTCAGAAAAACAAAAAAGCTTTCTACTTACCACCCGTGTTTTGTCATAACAACGCTTTCTTCTGTTCTTCCAGGTCGGCCTCCTGGGATGACGTTTCAGCCAATCTCAGGCTGCAGCTGTCACATGAGCAGCAGCGTCATCCCAGGAGACCGGACCGCACGACAACGGGGGGACGCCTCGCCATGACTATGGCCGGGGTAAGAATGAACAGGTTTGTTTGGTTTTTCTAGCACTGCTTTCCACAGCAAAAATTCCATCCGATAAACTGCACCACAACGTGATGCGATTTTTCGGACAGAATGTGCTGCAGGTTCTAAGTTGGATATGCCGCGTAGTTCTACGTAGTGTATCCGACCTGTGAATACACAGCCTAAGGCCACTTTCACACAGCAGTATTTTGGTCAGTATTTGGAAGCCAAAACCAATAGTGGAACGTAAACAGAAAGAGTATGTTCCTATATTTCCAATTTCATTTGAATCTACTTCTAACTTTGTCAAAAAATATGGGCCCTGTTCACAATTGTGTCGAAGGCTCCTAGTTTTTCTGGCAAAATTAGTCAATGGGTACCATCAGACTACGTATGTTTCTATCATGAGATGGATCCAGCGCTTTTGTTTTCCGTGTTATTGTGTTTCTCTGATGGAACAGAATAGCGGAAATCTGAGCGCATTGAACAGAGCCTTATACGGTCGTGTGCATCAAAGGTCTTAGTCAAGAAGATGTGATTAACTTTCATCTACCTAGTTTATCGAATTTTTTTCATAGAAATATATCATGTTTTTATATAAGAACTGTTATTTTCGATCATGCTGTAGGAGTTACCTTTGTCCCTATAAACTTGCTGGATGAAGATAGAAAATTGATCTTTGTCCTCAATCTTGTTAGTTCAACAATAACGTGTGATTGTGAATCACAGAAGCTTCTTGAAGCAGAAATATCATATATGACTCATCCATAATAAACGTTGAGTACACATAAAGGATCTTACTCAGGTTAGATCAATTACCATATTTTATAACTTACCAGCAGCAATTAGTTCTCAGCATAGTTTACTTTGGAGCTGAGCATTCCCTAGACCATGTTCATTGACTTGCATGGAAATTATCTTAGAAATGTATGGCATATTCACTGGACCCTGAGAACAGGGGTCCCCCGACCCACGTCCCGCCTCCAAGACCGCTACATCTTGACAGAGGATCAACCATTTACTTCTATGGGAGTTGAGGAAACAGCCGAGTGCGTTTGTTCGGCGGTTTCTGTAACTCCCATATTACAGAATGGAAAAGGCCACGCAAATGCCAGGCCAACTATTCAACTATCAGACATTCGTGGCATACCCAGTGGATAGACCAGACATTTCTAAGATAGGATTACCCCTTCAATCGACCTTATGTGAGGATTTTAAATTGACTTTGAAAATTAGGAAATTGCCTTAATGATGATTATTTTATGCCTGCTGAGAAACGTTTGCAGACATATGTCTTTTCCATTTCATGTTTCTATGGCAACACAAGAATACCAACATAACAATTATGTTGCTTTGTGCCATCTCCTATGTAGTATGAAGAGGTCACTTGCTAAGGGCTACCACCCAACATTTTAGATCAATAGCTTTAGAAAAAAAAATCGGTATTCCCAAAGTAAATTGTCCGTCTTTAATTTGCTGGAACTAAAATCCAATCTTAGTGTATGTATGTGTGTATAGAGAGAGAGAGATATAATTTTTGAAACACAAGCAAGGTGTGCCGACTACAATTCTTAACCTACATCGGGGTTGGGACCCTACCTCGAGCACCCAAGGAAACCAGTGCTATCTGAACACAACCATACATCTGTAGCAATGGTCGGGTATTATCAAGCCGGGAAGGGACAAAAACCATGGTCTTTCCCACCCTGGTAATGCTAGGCTGCAGCAGCTTTATTGTATTTGTCTGGTTATGAAAAATGAGGGGACCCTACGTAGTTTTTTTTCCAATTATTTTTTTATTAATAACGTGGGACCCCCCGCATCTTTCATAACCAGCCAAATACACTGCAGATAGTCGGGTACTGGATCGTACCCGGCTCTTCCCGGTACTCCTGGTGGAGGCGGGTACCAGGGTAATAATGGGGGGTTACTGCTAGCCTTTTTACTGGCTAACGCTAAGCCCTGCCTTAGTGATGGACGTCGTCAAACAGACAACTGCCATTGCTAAGGTGGTGATAAAGTATTAAAAGTCTTAAGAATTTTTTTTTATTAAAATAAAAACTCGCCCACACAACCCTCCTTGACCGTTTTTTTTTTTTTTAACCCCTTAACGATGAGCGACGGATATATCCGTCGCAAGCAGGTGTTCGTTCCCACATAGCGACGGATATATCCGTCGCTCTTATCGGGTGGGTACTGCCAGTGTACCCACGTGATCAGCGGCAGGAGCACGGCTGTCATATACAGCCTGGCTCCTGCCCCAACTGCCGGACTGAAAGCGTGCTCCGTTTCCAGCAGGTTAACCCATTAGATGCCGCTGTCAATAGCGACAGCGGCATCTCATGTGTTTTGACAAAGGGAGGGAGCTCCCTCTGTCACCCCATCAGCGTCCCCGCAAAGAAACTGCGGGGCGCCGTCGGGTTTTCATGGAACCCAACGGCCTAACAAAGGCCCCCAGGTCTGCCTTCAGCAACTGCCTAATAAAGTTTACAGTAAAAACAAAATAAAACCACTTTTTTTCCCCAAAAAGTGGTTTTATTTAGTAAAAGTGTAAAAAAAAAATAACACATACACATATATGGTATCGCCGCAATCGGAACTACTACAAACAATAAAGTTGACACATTAAACCGCTGGGTGAACGGCGTCCAATAAAAACTCAAAAAAATAAATGCCAAAATTCCTTTTTTTTCTCCCATTCCCACCATAAAAAATAAAATAAAAGTTAATCAATAAGTCCCACGTACCCCAAAATACTACCAACTACACATTGTCCAGCAAAAAACAAGCCCACATATGTCTACATCGACGGAAAAATAAAGTTACGGCTCTTGAAATGTGGCGATGCAAAAACAAGTAATTTTTGTTTTTTTAAAAGGATTTTTATTTTGCAAACGTAGGAAAACATAAAACCTAAGGCCTCATTCACACGACAGGGTCCGAGTGTCGGCCGGGAAAATCGGCCGTTTTTGGCCGATTTTCCCGGCCGGTTTGCATCCGGTTTGCATCCGTTCCGATTCCGTTCCGGGCCGAGTTGCTGTTTTTACCGGCCGATTTGGACCCGATTTGCATCCGTTTTTTTCCCTGTCCGTTTTAAAATCGGATGAATTTCATTTAAATTTGTTGCCACACACAGCCCTTTGTAGATAATGCCACAGCCCCCCTGGTAGGTAATGCCACCCAGCCCCCTGTTGGTGATGCCACACAGCCCCCTGTAGGTAATGCCACCCAGCCCCCTGTAGGTGATGTCACACAGCCCCCTGTTGGTGATGCCACCCTGCCCCCTGTAGGCGATGCCACCCAGCCCCCTGTAGGAATACCACCCTGTTCCCTGTAGGTAATACCACCCAGCTCCCTGTAGGTAATGCCACCCAGCCCCCTGTAGGTAATGCCACCCAGCCCCCTGTAGGTAATGCCACCCAGCCCCCTGTAGGTGATGCCACCCTGCCCCCTGTTGGTGATGCCACCCTGCCCCCTGTAGGCGATGCCACCCTGCCCCCTGTAGGCGATGCCACCCTGCCCCTGTAGGTGATGCCACCCACCAGCCCCCTGTAGGTGATGCCACCCACCCTGCCCCCTGTAGGTGATGCCACCCTGCCCCCTGTAGGTGATTCCACCCTGCCCCCTGTAGGTGGTGATGCCACCCAGCCCCTTGTAGGTGATGCCACCAGGTCCCCTGTAGGTGATGCCACACAGCCCCCTGTAGGTTGCACCCATCCCCCCCCCCTTCCAGGAGAAGTCACTGACTTCAATGTCCATATATGGACAGTGTAGTCACTGACTTCTCCTGAAGAGGAATTCCCTGCCACAGGTCGGGAATTCCGCTTCAGAAGTGAGTGACGTCACTGTGTCCATATATGGACAGTGTAGTCACTCACTTCTCCTGTAGCGGAATTCCCGGCCATAGAGTCGGGGATTTCGCTGCAGAAGTGAGTCACTTCGCTGTGTCCATATATGGACAGTGTAGTCACTCACTTCTCCTGTAGCGGCATCCCCGGCCATAGAGTCGGGGATTCCGCTGCAGAAGTGCGTGACTTCGCTGTGTCCATATATGGACAGTGTAGTCATGCACTTCTCCTGTAGCGGCATCCCCGGCCATAGAGTCGGGGATTCCGCTGCAGAAGTGCGTGACTTCGCTGTGTCCATATATGGACAGTGTAGTCACTCACTTCTCCTGTAGCGGCATCCCCGGCCATAGAGTCGGGGATTCCGCTGCAGAAGTGCGTGACTTCGCTGTGTCCATATATGGACAGTGTAGTCATGCACTTCTCCTGTAGCGGCATCCCCGGCCATAGAGTCGGGGATTCCGCTGCAGAAGTGCGTGACTTCGCTGTGTCCATATATGGACAGTGTAGTCACTCACTTCTTCTGTAGCGGCATCCCCGGCCATAGAGTCGGGGATTCCGCTGCAGAAGTGCGTGACTTCACTGTGTCCATATATGGACAGTGTAGTCACGCACTTCTCCTGTAGCGGAATCCCCAATCCCCAGCCGGGGATTGGGGATTCCGACTCCTACAGCGAGCAATAAAAGATCCTCCTCCTCACATGCACTCTGCACTGTGAGGAGGAGGAGAGAGAGTGCGCGAGCGACGGTAGACCCGGCCATCACTCGGGACACATTCCGGTGATGGCCGTGTATTACCCGGCCCCATAGACTTCTATGGGAGCTGGGCGGCCGGGCACCCGGCTGAAAATAGAGCATGTCCTATTTTTTGACGGGCGGTTTTCCCGGCCGTCAAAAAATCGGTCGTGTGAATAGCCCCATTAGGGGTCTATTATTCCTAATGCAGCCGGGTGCCGGCCGATTTATGAACGGCCGGCACCCGGCCGGGAATCCCTGTCGTGTGAATCCCGCCTAAAAAGGTAACCTATTATTTATGCCGCATAGGGAACGGCGTAAATTTATAAAAAAACAATGCTGGAACAGCTATTTATTTTCAATTCTTCCCTAAAATAAAGTTAATAAAAGTTAATCAATATATTATATGCACCCAAAAATGGTGCAATTGAAAAATACAACTCATCTTGCAAAAAACAAGCCCTTATACATCTATGTCGATAGAACAAAAAATAAGTTCCGACTTTTAGAATGCAACAGTGAAAAAACAAAAAATAATCTTTGGTCATTAACGTGCAAAATGGCCTGGTCATTAAGGGGTTAAACAAAATAAAGCGTAAATCATCTAAGTAATCCAACGAATCTTCGACGTAGTCCAAATGGCCATGGCAGGGGAGGTCGGCGGGGACGGTCGCATTGGGCCCCACAATCTCACTGGGCCTGCAGCCACCGCCCCCTGCCCCCTCCGCCGCTAGCTACACTACTGGGTGTACAGGCTCATAGAGCGCTCAGTAGTTACTATACTGCAAGGGGGCTGTCTGAGCGTCTAACTGACTGCTGAGGGCTCTAGGGGGGGAATTAACCCCTCCATAGAGCCCTCTGCAGTCAGTCAGATGCTCAGACAGACCCCCTGCAGTATAGTAACTACAGAGGGCTCTATGGGGGGATTATTCTCCCCCACAGAGCCCTCTGCTGTCAGCAAGATACTTAGACCCCCCCCCCCCCTTGCAGTATAAACCTCACCTCCTACTGTCGGCCAATCACTTTTAAATTAGTGGGGGCAGGAGGTTGAGTACAGTAAGCGGCGCTCTGTCAGCCTCACCTTTTAAATCACAGGCCGCTCTGCTCCTCTTGTTGACCAGCTCCTGCTCCTCTCTGGCAGTGCCTGCCATGTCAGAGAGGAGTGTCTAGCAGATGTTCACCTCTCCTGCTGCACGTCTGCTAAATAAGGCTACATTCACATGAGCATATCAGATTAACACATGTGAAAAACGCGTGTGAATGTGGTCCGTGTGTGCTGCGTTATGCATCCATGTGCTGTGCGTGATTTTCATGCACCCATTGACTTCAATGAGCGCGTAAGTGCGTGAAAAACACACCAATATAGGACATGCAGTGAGTTTCACGTAACGGGCACACGCTGCGTGAAAACTCCTGCATGTGTAATGGCCCCATTGAAATCAATGGGTCCGTGTGCTGTGCGTGATTTTCACGCACAGCACATGGACGAGTTTTACAATCGTCTGAATGACTGCCTTGCCCTGCCCTGACCCCCCTCTCCTCCCCTCCTGCCCAGCCTGTCCCTGGCTCCTCGCTGGGATCAAGACACAAGTGCCAAAAATGCTGCCCCCCCTTTTAAACTAGGGGGCGCCGCCTGAGGCAGCAGGCTCACTTCGCCTCATGGAAGGTGCGGCCCTGGACAGTGCTGTGTAAAAGTATTTGCCCCTCATCCGATTTCTCTTTTTTTTTCAAATTTGTCACAGTTTAGGCCTCATGCCCACTTCAGTTATTTTCTTCAGTGTGCTGTTTTTTTAACGGATACACTGACACATTCATTTCTATGGGGCCATGCACACTTCCATTGTTTTAACGGAACCGTGTGGCTGTTCCGACAAAAATAGGACAGGTTCTACTCCTGTCCGTTTCATTTCATTTATTTGGTCCGTTGAAACAATTGACTGCACACGGAAGCCATCCCTGTGCGGTCCATGTTTCACGGATCTGTCATTAGCAGCAGCACGCCGGCCAACGGATGTGTGCATGAGGCCTTAAATGTTTCAGATTATCCAACTAATTTTTATATAAGATAAAGATAACACGAGAAAACACAAAGAGCAGCTTATAAATGATCATTCCATTTATTGAGGATAAAGTTTTATTCAAGACCTATATCACCCATGGATCCACACACAGTTTTGATGCAGTTTTTGGCTCAGTTTTTTTTAGCCAAACACACGACACAAAAGAAAAGAGATACGTCAGTCTTTTCTTTATCGCTTTCCTTCCAAAATTTGCAGCACATACTGTGTGTGTGATCCTGGCCAATAACTGGTTGTGTCACCCTTGGCTACAACTACAATCAAACATTTGTGATAACTTGTGATGAGTCCTTCACATCGCTGTGGAGGGATTTTGGCCCACTCTTCTTTGCAGAATTGTTTTTATTCGGCTACATTGGAGGGTTTTCGAGCATGAACTGCCCGTTTATGGTCTTGACACAACATCTCAATGGGATTCAAGTCAGGACTTTGACTCGGCCACTCCAAAACCTCAATTTTGTTTCTATCGAGCCATTCAGAGGTGGACTTGCTTGTGCTTTGACTCATCAATGACAATATCGGCAATCACGAATGGTTGTTCTACATTTCGGTTGACTTTTATCTCATGTGTATGGGCAACTTAACATGTCTAATGTTCAGAGATGTCTCCATGCCCAAAGTAAACTATCCGGGGATCCGCTGACATTTATCTGATACGTATTACTATAACATTAAACATTCAGCTGACCATATTCATTACAAAAAAGTGACTGGCACACAGCTGATCACCCATATAATAGACCCTTCATAGAGAGAAAATAACCTGCACAAAGTAACAAGCCATCGGATATCCCTTGTCGACAAAGCAATAACATATATCATTGCAGGGGACGAATGACCAAAAAATCCAAAATTGTTTATAATTATTTTTTTTCACATTTTTTATATAGTGGTTGTGACCAATCATAGACAATGTATCAAAACCAGTACAAATATAAAGTGGAGTAGTTGCCCATGACTGCCCATTTTTTTTATAGGCTCTTTGTAAAATTAAAGTGTGACCGGATTGGTTGCTATGGGCAACTACTCCACTTTCCTTTGCATCAGTTTTGATACATCTCCCCCATTGTCTGCAGATCAGGCGTCAACTATAAAGGAATCTTATGTGGGGAGGGGGGGCTGAGGGTGACCTCTGCCCTCTATTCCTGGCTAAACATGGCAGGGTCATTATTTAGGAAGGTAAACATCTCCTTTATAGTATTTATATATTGTATATGGATGGATGGAGAGAAATACTATCATGGGCACAAGCCATAATGGAAAATAGAGCAGGGACGAGCAGTAAATCCTCCAGCGCCCTCCCCTTCTTCCAATCCATGAACTAAAGGTAAACCGGCTTAATGAGCAGCCAGCAATCCGCCTGTGGCCGCCCAGCCCCCTGCATTGCGCCTCCTCCCCGCCCGGCTGCGCCGTTCTGCGCTGACTGATTGACATCTATGAGGTGTTCGCCTCATATCACTGCGGTGTCTGCAACCTCTAGCTCATGTATCAGGTGGAGCAGCACTGACATTGTCACCACTGACGGGACATTACCCAGCACCGGAGAATCTAAGGGTTAATCAGAATTATTACTGGAGACCTTGAAAATGGCTGAGGGGTCCGGGAAGACGTCTCCGCAGAGCCCCAGAGGCGGCACACTGGCTGCAGGTGAGATGATGCAACGGGTGACTGACTGGCATTGGTAAACGGCCTCGTACAGTGGCTGCACTGACTCCACTGTGTATGTATGCTGACTATAGCGTATGGATGTGGGGGGCACCAGAGGGTGATAGTAGAGTGGGTGATGACTGAGAGACTCGAGTGGAAGGTGCTGAGATATATCTTACTGGGACTCTATAGGGTATACGGGTATGTCAAGACTTGGGTCTCTATAGGGGAATATGAGAGAGGGTGATGGCTCAAATACACCCTCCTTCTGGGGTGGCATAATGTAGAGATTGGCTGTGGCATTCCACAGGCGTGGGCAAAGTACAATGGAGGTGGAGATCACACCGCTGTCACCAGACTCTGACGTCCATCAGTATTATTATTTGACATTTTCGGAAGGCTTTGATACAACAACTATACAAATTATTTATTAAAAACTGTCATCCGGGTAGTTGCAGAAAATAAATAATCATGTCCGATGGGGAAACCGATCCGATGTGTTTGACCATCGATTTTACTGATCTGCCAATATTCAATGGGTATAAATGAGCTAAAATTGTCTTTACTGTAAGGTTTTCATTGTGTTGATGGAGATAATACTGCACAATAGACTGGTATCCTTTCATAAGAAGTATGAATATGCATTCTTTTTTTTTATTATTATTGATATCTGTTTCTAGGAAAGCTGGGTGTCATAATGAGACCATTTCAGCTCCCACGGGGGCTATCGCCCAGCTTTTTATGGCTCCTAAATGGCAAGTCACTTTTTTTATGCAGCGATCAAGGACGAGGGCATGTCTTATTACTTATCCAATCAGCTAGGTGACGTTTTATGTGGAAGCTGTCATGGAGGCCATATTGTAGAGCTGGGCGATCCCAGGAGGCCGTGAGCCAATGTGCTGAGAATTTCTGCCGGCACCTAAGTTTTCGGGTTGATGGAAGTCCATATATAAGTCCTTTTCTTGACCGGCTTCTTAAGGCTACAGTATTTTGTCCGGTCATCCAGCTCTCCCAGGAACATTTGCTGTTACATTAGGAAATGATTGAATAGAATATTGAAACACTTCTGTACAATGCCCCTGGAACTAGGGTTATACAGCGCCAGACAGGCCGCACCACCGTAACCTAAAGGCAACTCTACCAGTACCTTCGTTTTCTTTACATGCAGCAGGTTGTACGTAAAAGCTCTTCTGTGACACTGCAGTCATATTCGTTGTTAACTGGACAAACCTGTCCCTGCTGGTATTTTTAATTATTCTATTACTATTTTTACTGTGTGTATGTGTATATATATATATATATATATATATATATATATATAATATTCTCATTACATTGTGTATGCAAAAGTATTGGAGCACACCTCCTTCAGGTGTTGCATACACTGCCATTGCCACAGTTCTATAAAGTCAAGCACACAGCCATGCAGTCGCCGTTACAAACATTTGTGAAAGAATGGGTCGTTCTAAAGAGCTCCCTGTATTCCAGCGTGGTACTGTAATAGGATGCCTCTGTTGTAACAAGTCACTTGGTGCAATTTCTTCCCTCCTAGATATTCCACAATCCATCTGTGAGGGGTATTATTGCAAAGTAGAAGCGTTTAGGAATCACAGCAACTCGGCCACAAAGTGGCAGACCACGTAAAATTACAGAGCAGGTCGCCGAGTGGTGAGGCATCACCAAGCACAATGCCGAGCGTCGGACGTAGTGATGTAAAGCCGCCGCCGCTGAACTTTGGAGCAATGGAAACGTGTTCTGTGGAGTATAAGTCTGGGTTTGGCAAATGCCAGAAGAACGTTACCTGCCTGACTGCATTGTGCCATCTGTAAAGTTGGGTGGAGGAGGGATAGTGCTATGGGGTTGTTTTTCAGGGGTCGGCCTAGGCCCCTTAGTTCCATTGAAAAGAAATCTTAATTCTTCATCATACAAAGACATTTTGGACAATTCTTTGTTTTCAACTTTGTGGGAACCGTTTGGGAAGGCCCTTTTCTGTTCCAGTATGACTGTGCCCCAGTGCACAAAGCAAGGTCCATAAAGGCAAGGTTGGGGGAGTTTGGTATGGAAGAACGTCACTGGCCAGCACAGAGCTGTGAATTCAACGTCTTTGGGATGAGCTAGAATGGAGGTTGTGAGCCAGGCCCCCTCATCCAACATCCGTGTCTACCTCACAAATGCTCTTCTGGATGAATGGGCAAAAATTCCCACAGACACTCCAAAATCTTGTAGAAAGACGTCCCATAAGAGTGGAATCTGTGTTAGCTGCAAAGGGGGGACCAACTCCATATTAAAGGGAACCTTTCACTAGCCCATACATGTGTAGCTGAGTAATACTTAGCGCTCTGACACAGTGCAATTCGCTACGGAAAGTGCGGCTGGTGCTGTGTGAACTCTCTCGTGAGATCACGTCTTTCCTTCACTGTCTTACAAGAGCTGGAGAATAGTGAGCATGCGCACAGCTCCGCCGCCGCCGCTACGGGACAGAAGAGAAGTATGAACCTCTACTTCTATTCGGTGGCGGTGGAGCTGAGCATGCGTACGCTCTCCTCTCCTCCTCCTCTCTCCAGCTCTTGTCAGACCCCGAAGGAAGGACAGATCTCGCGAGAGAGATCACACAGCACAAGCCGCTCTGACACGGTGCAGTAAACACTTGCTGACCGTTTCCCACACGCACACCAGGACATCCTGTGACTAGCTTGTTTTTGGGGGACCCTTCCAACAAAAAGGAATTGTAAAAAGAGACCACCTCTATATAGGGTTTAATGGGGTCGCTGTCAATATGTTGTATCAATTTAAACCCTGCCACATCTCGGTGAGGAGGTATGTATGTATATATCTATCACACTCACTCACTCACTCACTCACTCACTCACTCACTCACTCACTCTATGGAAAACAGTACTGGGACACCTACAGGAGTTTATTCCCATTCTAAATCTATAGGCATTAAAGGGAACCTTTCACTAGCCCATTCATGTGCAGCTGAGTGCACCATGTAATAGCAGTGCCTGCATAGACCTTGTGTCACTTTAAACTAGGTTTCTAGCCTCCTCCGTTTTTTAGATATTGGTGCCGTTATATTTGGCGCCCAATATGTAAATTTCCCCCTGTACATTCAATGGGGCATTTCTTCTCTTGGAAAGGACATGGGGGCGTGATACTTAGCTGATCTCGTGAGAGAGATCACACAACACAAGCCGCTCTGACACTGCACCGTGTGTGTGTAAGATAGATATATATATATATATATATATATTACATTATCTCCTCACCGAGATGTGGCAGGGTTTAAATTGATACAACATATCGACAGCGACCCCCATTAAACCCTATATAGAGGTTGTCTCTTTTTACAATTCCTTTTTGTTGGAAGGGTCCCCCAAAAACAAGCTAGTCACAGGATGTCCTAGTGTGCGTGTGGGAAACGGTCAGCAAGTGTTTAATTCCCCTTCGGTGCCAACACAGGTGAAATTTGTATTACATGATGCCTATCGAAATCTGTCCGTCTATGTAATGCAGTGATTCCAAACTGTATTAAGGTGCAGTCACGCGCAATAGATTTTTATGCAGAAAATTTGTTTCATCTGAATGGGGAGCTAATTTTCAGTCACAGAACTTTCTGCAACGTGATCTGCCACGTGTTACTGCACTATTACTGTGAGTAATAAAAATGCCAGGTAACTTCAGCGCTACAGAATGAGGTGGATGTGACAAAGTAGATAAATAATATGGGCTTTATTAAAAGTGCTACACGATACAGCTCATGAAAGGTAGGTGAAACAGACATTACATATATAATGAAAAATGCGGGAAGAACGGGTTGAAGCGGGGTCAGACCTGACGACACTAGGTCATAGTGTGTTGGACAGCTATGCCTTGCACAAAAAAAACCATTTGAAATCATATGAAAAGACATCCAAGAAAGCAGAGATACAATTGTATTAAATGTTATTCGATTACAAACGAATGTAACCGCAAGATCGAAGCGGGTGACTGTGCTCCGTGAGTGCCTGTAATCGGCCGATGGAGTGGCTGTGGCACCCCAGATAGCTGTGTCCGATTGGGGAGTCCTGCGATGATTCAGGACGATGGTGTAGGGGGGAGGACCTATGGGCCCCTCATGTGCTGCCCCACACAGTTTCCAAAGGTCCGAGGCTGCGGTCAATCAGCACAGGAACAAGATACTGGCTTGTTCGTCAGTATAATGGGAACTGCAGAAGTACGTAAATGTTAATTTTTTAAGCCGGTCTGATTATGATGGTGTATGGACGCTCTGTGTATCTTAGTAGGCGCCAATTTCACTTCGGTGATCGCTGAGTCCAATTGATGTGCGTGAGCTTGAAGAATGGGCAACTGAATATGTGAAAGGTGCTAGACTAGGTACAAAAAAAAACGGACAAAATGTACCTAGCCTCCCCCAAAAAAATGGAATAAAGGGCGATCAAAAAGTTGTGTATATACCCCAAAATGTTACCAATACAAACGCAAAAAAACATGCCCTCACACCGATCCATCCTATTTAGAGCTTTTTTCCATTGCACTACACCAAATTTTTTTTTTTACGTTTCTCAGTACATTAAATGGTGCCATTAAAAACCTAACCTTGTTTCACAAAAAAAAACCCCCATCATATGGCAACATAAGTTATGGCTCTTGGAAGGCGGGAGGAAAAAAACAAAATGCCTGCATTGGGAATTGTTTAATATAATATATATATATATATATATCAGATATAAAAAAAATGGCGACAGCACCCTGCAACACTAATGCCACCTAAACCACTAAATATAAATAGATATGCACTAAAGCTAAATCTACCTACAAATAGGGAGGTTCTTAGTGCACATTTTGATCAAAAAGTGTTAGCCCACCTGCCACGATAAAGCGACCTCTGTAAGGTGGGAACCTACGCTGCACATATATATATATATATATATTGGCTGGGCAAGGTAAAACATTCAATTCAGTTTGCTATATTCAGGCTGAGATTTGTTAAATAATTTGTCATGCATCTATGAACAGACTGAAATAAATCTGACTTTCCTACTGTAAATGGGACAGGTCTTGCTGCGTATCCTCGCAGTGTATCCGACCTGGAACTTGCAGCACATTCAGTCCGAAAAACCGTACCACAGCGCAACAATTAAAAAAAAAATTGCTACTGCAATTGCGGAAATTCCTGCAGGGTTTACGCTACGTGGGAACCCAGTCTTAAAAACTGATCAACTGCCAGTTTTTCATGGCCGTTTGGCATCCGTGTGTCTCCAAATTTTTCATCCGTTTCCAATCCATCTGTCTGTTTTTAGTGGCCATTTCATGGCCGTAAAAAAACAGTTTCAGTTAATTGGTCAGCGGTTTTTTGGTTTTTTTTCGGTCAACTCCCTCAAAAACACCACAGTGCCCATGTAGATAGTGCCACAGAGCCCACTGTGGATAGTAAATTCTGCCATGTAATTGGGCCACAAATAGAAAAATATGCCACAGAGCCCTCTGTCGACTGCGCTATTGATTCCGTCGAAAAAAACGGAAACCTGCCGGAACGGTGACAAACAGAAACCATTAGCAATGTTTCCGTCACCATTGATATCCATTACTTTTGTACTACCATCTTGGTATTTTTTTCTAGTTTTTTGGACATAGGGTTTGATTATGGGTTGCACAATACATACTACCTAGGAGAACTCTTTCCTGCCTACTAATGGGGGGGGGGGGGGGGGGGGGGGGGGGAGAGAAACTACCTTAATTGAAGTGTAAGTCCCTGTTCACACTGAGGTTTTTTTGAGGCAGATTTTGACCTGCCTGCGCGATTTTCGCCCACAGCCGTTGCAGATAATGCAAGTACTGCGGGGCAAAAACTTATGGAAACGAGCACCGCAGGTATTTTTTTTTCTCTGCCTCCCATTGATTTCAACGGGATGACAGAAGCGCAGAAAGAAAGGAAATGCCGCTTTTTTTTCCCCCACGAGGTCCTAATAGCTGCCTGGGGGAAAAAATGCCTCTGCCTCCCATTGAAATCAAAGGGGGTGATTTTCGGTCCATTTTTTGGCGCTGATTCCGACTCTGTTTTTGCATCAAAATCGGTGTAAAAAAAACGGTGTGAATTTGCTGTATTATAATTTATTTTCTACAATGTACATCAATTGCTCCACCCACCCCTAAAACATGTTGCTGGCTCCTAGACCTGGCTAAGGTTTGTCTGGGCCTGGCTTATTGACTTCTCTGTAGGTTTATATACATCACAATTTTGACATTTAGGTTTATGGTTGTATGGAAATGATTTGCACTGTCAGATTTCCCACCTTCATGGGAAGCGTTCAGGAGACTCATTGCTTTACATTTCAAAGGAACGTCCTGACTGTATACAGGATAAATATGAGCACCGCAAGCCCAATATAATATTTATAGATAGGCGGGTGGGGGATTTGATTTTCTTGTCAACGTGTAATTTATACCGGCTACATATTCTTCTTATGAATCATTTCGAGGTAGATGTTTTTGCATCAATGCCGTAGAGACGAGTTAGGACGCCATTATTGTATTTGTTTTATGATCGATTGTGAATGTAATGTATGCGATGTGGCCACTGTATGAGATGTATCTAATTATAAGCGAGAAGTCTCGGAGTAATCCATGATGACGTGGAGTCCGTGAGGAGATGGAAGATTGGCACATGGATTCCATCCCATGTCCGCTGAGACGTGTACCTACAATGATGTGGATGGGTGACTTGTGACTTTCTGCCCCTTCCAGAATTGCATTAGTTAAGAAAAATATATTCCTATGGAGATATTCATGTTCCAGTATCTATGGTTTCCGTTTTGTCTTTCAGTTCATGGTTTCCTCAGACGGAAAGGTCTAGCGGAACTCGACGATGATATTAATGAGGACTTAGGCCCCATGCACACGACCGTAAAAAATCTCCTTAATTGCGGACCCATTCAGTTCTATTGGGCGCGGACACCTTTCCGTATCACTACAGATAGGTGTCCAAGCCGTAGAACTGTACCAGGAATTATGTAGCATGTCCTATTTTTCGTATTTTACAGGCCGTGCACACATACTCTGTATGGGAGAACTGGCCGCAAATGCGGGCTGCGGCCGGCTGTGCCCGCAATCGAGGGCCGTGATTACAGGCATGGCCGTCTGCATGAGGCCTTCTAGGCAAAATGTGTGTGTTGTCCTCAAATTTACCTGCCACCTACTACTGCAAATATTTTTGTTTTTCTTTATTTTTTGTTTGTTGTATTTGAGGTTTCTGCTAGATTTGCCGACTTGTTCAGCATGCCAGGTATGGCACACGGAATTATTTGCTGCAAATAATTATCAGATAATAAGGGCTTATTCACACGACAGGGTTTCCCGGCCGGGTGACGGCCGTTCATAAATCGGCCGTCACCAGGCTGCATTAGGAACAATAGACCCCTAATGGGGCTATTCACACGACCGATTTGTTGACGGCCCGGGAAACCTGGCCTTCAAAAAATGGGACATGCCCTATTTTCAGCCGTTTACCTGGCCGCCCAGCTCCCGTAGAAGTCTATGGGGCCGGGTAATACACGGCCATCACCGGAATGTGTCCCGAGTGATTGCCATGTATTCTGTCGCTCGCGCTCTCCTCACAGTGCAGAGTGCATGTGAGGAGGAGGGTCTTTTTTGCTCCCTGTAGAAGTCGGAATCTCCAATCCCCGGCCGGGGATTGAGGATTCCGCTACAGGAGAAGTGAGTGACTACGCTGTCCATATATGGACACAGCGACGTCACTCACTTCTGAAGCGGAATACCCGACCCCGTGGCCGGGGATTCCGCTACAGGAGAAGTGCGTGACTTCACAGTCCATATATGGACACAGTGACGTCACTCACTTCAGAA
This sequence comes from Rhinoderma darwinii, assembly GCF_050947455.1. Lineage (NCBI taxonomy): Eukaryota > Metazoa > Chordata > Amphibia > Anura > Rhinodermatidae > Rhinoderma > Rhinoderma darwinii. The sequence goes on along the minus strand of NC_134688.1, from coordinate 399,122,527 downwards.
GCGGAATCCCCGACCCTGTGGCCGGGGATTCCTCTCCAGGAGAAGTCAGCGACTAAACTGTCCATATATGGACATTGAAGTCAGTGACTTCTCCTGGAAGGGGGGGGGGGGATGGGTGCAACCTACAGAGGGCTGTGTGTGGCAACAAATTTAAATGAAATTCATCCGATTTTAAAACGGACAGGGAAAAAAACTGATGCAAAACGGGTCAAAATCGGCCGTTAAAAACGTCAACACGGCCCGGAACGGAATCGGAACGGATGCAAAACGGCCCAAAACGGCCGATTTTTATCGGCCGACACTCGGACCTTGTCGTGTGAATGAGGCGTAAGGGCTCATTCAGACGAACGTGAACAACATCTGTGTGCTGTGCAGGAAAATCACGCGCAGCACAAGGACCCATTGATTTCAATGGGGCCGTTTACACATGCAGGAGTTTTCACGCAGCATGTGTCCGTTGCGTAAAACTCACTGCATGTCCTATTGAAGTCAGAAGAACAGAACAACGAAAATGTCGGAATCGCAGGTTTCGTTGAACATCGGAAGCAACCGGCGCACGACAGAACCCATTGGCTTTAATGGGTTCTTTCTGATTTCCGTTGGGGTTTCCTTGGTTTTACCGGAAACCATAACGCAGCATGCTACGCTATTGTTCCTGGTATTTTCGGCAGAATCTGCGACAGAGGCCCCTAATGGAGCCTCCAACGTAGGTGTGAATTAGGCCATTGTCTGCACATTTTATTTGTTTTTGTAAAATGATTTTGTTCCATTCCGTAATTGTTGTTTGATATTCGGAAACCAATAACTACAAGAATCCCTTTTAAATAAAATAAAAAGCATTATTACGATATATGACCTACGCGAAGGTTCAGATGTCATTCATGCCACGTACAGTTCTGAGAGGTGCACTTAGAGAAGCTGTAGCGTCCCTTATACATTAAAATAACCCATTATGAATATGTATCTGAGTCACTCAGTGTTAATGCTGTACATTACCTCTAGTGATTCAAATGAGACCGGAACACCTTTCCATTAATCGTTTCTGCCATACTATGTCAAGGTGTGCACTAGTTCATGATTGTTTTCTGCATAATTAGAATTTGTCACAGCAGAGGTTCGAAATCTGCCTCTTGCCTTATTCACACGAACGTGTTATATGTCCGTGCTACGCGCCGAAAATCACGCAGCCGCGCAACATATGCTGATGACACACGGACCTTTTGGGCGCGCAAAACGCGTTTTTTGCGCGCGCAAAATGGACATGTCAGTGTGAATAAGGCCTTAGGCTCAGCTTTCTGTTCTGTCCCTCCCCATACTTTACACTTCATCACTGCTTGTTTAAATTGGTTGCTTTGTGTATATACCTAAACACATCCAAAGACAAATTCGGGTCCTGTAGTACTCTTCTAAGGGCTTGTCCACACGTAGCAGAATTGCTGCGTGTTTTCCATCTGGGATTGCAGACTGAAAATACGCAGCAGAATACAGTAGTAGCAAAGTGGCTGAGATTGAACACATCCCATCCACAGGCTGCGTATCTTTCGTACTGCAGCATGTCAATTCCTGCTAGGGAAAGTGAACTGAATTGCTGCGTTTTTCCGAGGCGATATCACCATCTCCCAACATTGTGAGAAATGCAGCAAAATCTGCACCATTTTCTGTTAAAAAATAAATTAAAAAAATAAAAATGCAGGAAATGGTGCGTTTTTTCCGCAGCGGAAAGTCTGCTACTTTCAACGGAATCACTGCAAAAGTTTCGCAGCAAAATGAACAAGGGTATGTATAAGGGTATGTTCACACGGCAAACAAAGTGGCTGTAAGATACGGAGCTGTTTTCAAGGGAAAACCGGCTGATTTTCCGATCCCCTTTTTTTTTTTTTTTTAAGCCTCCAGCTTTTTTTTTTTTTTTTCTCCTGTCCGTTTTTGGAGCTGTTTTTCTATTGACCCAATGAAAAACCGCTCCAAAAAACGTCTCGAAGTGACATGCACTTCTTTTTTTAAGTGGCGTATTTTTACACGCCGTTCTTAAAAACGGCTGCATAAAATCGCCCCGTGGGAACGGAATGCGGTTTTTCCCATTGAAATCAATGGGCAGATGTGTGGAGGCGTTCAGCCCCCGTATTTTCAGCCGTTTTTCGGGGCGTTTATGGCACATGAAAGATTTGCTGCAGAAGTTGCTTCAACTGTCCCACTCATCTGAATGAGGCCTGCAGAAATCCATGCACGTGCTGCAGAAACTGCCCCATTGAGAAATATGGAATGGCTTTTTAGAAATTCTGAAATTTGTGCAGGGGAATTTTTAATAGGTTGTATCTTGGCTTTTTTTTTTTTTTTTTTTTTTTATTTGATCTGTAACCTAATATTTATTGTGTACGGGGGCATACGAAGAATCAATGTGGTCCCATAGCAAAGTGAGGAATAGGCCAACCCACCTTGTTAATAGAGAAGTAGGCCTTCGATTTTATTTACTTGTCACATTACGGTTTTGTCCACGGTTTTTGCAAAACTGCAGCATTTTGTCACAACTTTGCAAAACGCGCATCAAATCATACCATATGACCCTTATTCAGATGGACATATTACCTTCAGGTGTGATGGCAATATATTTTAGCTTCAAAAGTGGGAAGCAAGAAAGTAATTTTTCCCAAAAAGTTTGGGAAACGTTTTTGTGCATTCCCTCGCTGGGATCTGATTCTGTTTTTGCTGCTAAATATATGTAGTACACCACGTTCCAAGTTATTATGCAAATGTTATTTTTCGCTGATTTTCCTAAATAGTCGATGCAAATGACAGTCAGTATAATCTTCAAGCCATCAACCGCTGGAGTAAAATGCGAATTTTATTGAACAAATCTCCTAATGATAACAGATTTTTTTTTTTTAGAAGTAAAAAAACTCAAAATGCACTGTTTCAAATTATTATGCACAACAGAGATCAAAACATTTTACAGGTTGTAAAGAGAACTAAAATGGTAATTTGTTGAATTTGCAGCATCAGGAGGTCGTATTTACAGAAATCAAAAGCTCTTTCAATCAAAAAAAACTTAGCAGGCCAAGTTACATGTTAACATAGGACCCCTTCTTTGATATCACCTTCACAATTCTTGCATCCATTGAATTTGTGAGTATTTGGACAGTTTATGCATGAATATCTTTGCAGGATGTCAGAATAGCCTCCCAGAGCTTCTGTTTTGATGTGAACTGCCTCCCACCCTCATAGATATTTTGCTTGAGGATGCTCCAAAGGTTCTCAATAGGGTTGAGGTCAGGGGAGCATGGGGGCCACACCATGAGTTTCTCTCCTTTTATGCCCATAGCAGCCAATGACACAGAGGTATTCTTTGCAGCATGAGATGGTGCATTGTCATGCATGAAGATAATTTTGCTACGGAAGGCACGGTTCTTCTTTTTGTACCACGGAAGATAGTGGTCAGTCATAAACTCTACGTACTTAGCAGAGGTCATTTTCACACAGTCAGGGACCCTAAAGGGGCCTCCCAGCTCTCTCCCCATGATTCCAGCCCAAAACATGACTCCGCCGCCACCTTGCTGACGTCGCAGCCTTGTTGGGACATGGTGGCCATTCACCAACCATCCACTACTCCATCCATCTGGACCATCCAGGGTTGCACGGCACTCATCAGTAAACAACACTTTCATGAGCCCACTGCAACCGTTTCTGCTTGTGAGCATTGTTTAGGGGTGGCCGAATAATAGCTTTATGCACACTTGCAAACCTCTGGAGGATCCTACACCTTGAGGTTCGCGGGACTCCAGAGACACCAGCGGCTTCAAATACCTGATTGCTGCTTTGCAATGGCATTTTAGCAGCTGCTCTCCTAATCCTGTTAATTTGTCTGGCAGAAACCTTCCTCATTATGCCTTTATCTGAACGAACCCGTCTGCGCTCTGAATCAGCCACAAATCTTTTCACAGTACGATGATCACGCTTACGTTTTCTTGAAATATCCAATGTTTTCATACCTAGTGCAATACCTTGGACAATCTTTTCGGCAGCAGAGAGATCCTTTTTCTTTCCCATATTGCTTGAAACCTGTGGCCTTCTTAATAATGTGGAACGTCCTTAAGTAGTTTTCCTTTGATCGGGCACACCTGGCAAACTAATTATCACAGGTGTCTGAGATTGATTACAATGATCCAAAGAACCCTAAGGCTGGGTTCACACAACCTATTTTCAGACGTAAACGAGGCGTATTATGCCTCATTTTACGTCTGAAAATAGGGCTACAATACGTCGGCAAACATCTGCCCATTCAATTGAATGGGTTTGCCGACGTACTGTGCAGACGACCTGTCATTTACGCGTTGTCGTTTGACAGCTGTCAAACGACGACGCGTAAAATGACTGCCCCGGCAAAGAAGTGCAGGACACTTCTTTGCAACGTAATTTGATCCGTTCTTCATTGAAGTCAATGAAGAGCAGCTCAAGATTTACGAGCGTCAAAGACTCCTCGCAAAATGCGAGGAGGAGCTTTTATGTCTGAAACGACACAGCTGGTTTCTCCTGAAAACAGTCTGTCTTTTCAGACGTAAAATCCACTTTATCGTGTGCACATACCCTAAGACACAATACTATCCATGAGTTTAATTGAAAAACTAATAATTAAATGTTTGACACTTAAATCCAATGTGCATAATAATTTGGAACACGGTGTACATGACCACATTATGTGGCTTATTGCAAGCATAGGACGGGCAGTGAGATAGAATGAAGATAAATGGTGATGTGATGATGATGGCGGCGTCAGAACTGGGATATTAGAAGGTTCACATTGTAAATGGATTTTAGGCTTAAATGCACTGCTAGTTTTGTCTGAACAGTAAAGGCCTGTAAGCTGCTTTACTTCCCGTGGTTTACACTGTTTACTTTACCAAGCTGATTCATTGCTCCCTAATGCCCAATATTTGACTTGGCCAGTGAATATACTTTTTAGTTAACTCCGCCATCCCTCTTCATTGATTTTATCGTAGGATATGAAGGATCCTAAAGAGTCACTGTTGGCAAATAGCGCTTATTAAATTCGGGCATTTAACAGATCAGATAAAGAGATCACCTGACCGGCCCCATGAGGCGCCCACTAGCTCACCTTTATTAATGTGGAGATGGATGTCACAGAAACAATGGAGAATTTCACAAAACCAGTTCTAGACTGCGGATATGTGCACACACAAAATAAAAAACGTCTGAAAATACGGAGCTGATATCAGAGAAAACATCCTCTGATTTTCAGGTGTTTTTGATGCTGAAAATGAAGCTCCTTTAAATTTGGAGCTTATTTTGAGGCGTTTTTCATAGTGTTCAATCGAAAATCCGCTCCAAAAAACGCCTCAAGAAGTGATAGGCACTTCTTTCTACGGAGTGACTTTTTACGCTCCGTTTTTAAAACGGTGGCGTAAAAAGACGCCCCGTATGATGTAAATGCTGTTTTCCCTATTGATTTCAATGTGCAGATGTTTGTAGGCATTCAGCATCCGTTTTTCGAGGCGTAAACTCCCCGTAATACACCTGAAAACACTTCGTGAACATATCCTGATTGTCTACATATTACAGGGGTTGTCCTGTGTGTTGCGCACATTATAATGGTGAGTTAATATTCCAGGGATTGCACTTTGAGTGTATGTCTATACATAGTGACTGTAAACAGTCTTGACAAATAATGAATAATTCCCGGATCAAAGTGTAAAATCACATGCCCCCTTTTTTTTTTTTTTTTATAACCTTGGCCGGGCTTTTTGGGTGAAAAAGATGGCAGCCCTAAGGCCAAATGCACATTTTGCGTGTGGCAAATCCACCGCGTAATAAAGTACCAACCAGAAATCTCATGTACGCTGCAGGGTTTTTTTCTGCACGTAAATTGACCAGTGGTGCGTATCTTAAAATCCGCTGAATGTCAATTTATTTTGTGTTTCCGCCTCAGAATTGTATCGGAGACAGCATGTAGATTACATGGACTGTTATGCAACAGATTCACAATATTAGGCGCTCCGTTTTTAATCCTGAAAGTTTAATGAAAATTAATTCATGGAATTGATTGTCTCATGTTTTCTATAAGGTCTCTTGAGGTCGTTCAGACACACATGGGTCCTCTCCCACTCATCTCTATAGTGGACCGGTCTTGGTAAAAATTAATTGTTTTTATCTTGTTATCCGTACATAGGGTTACATATGTTTTTGGGGTTTCTGGATGTTTCATTATCTAAACAATCTGTAGAACACTGGACAAACTGATTCTATTGCCGATGTAGAGACATTTAGGCCTCATGCACACTTCCATCACAGTTTTTCACGGATCCGTGTGTCTGTGACTGGAACAGTGTGCTTCCCGTGTGTACTCCGTGTACACTTCCGTGTTTCAGTTTCCGAGAGGAAACTGAAACCCGTTCACACTATGTACACGATATTGTGAGTGCCGCACATGCTATTCCCTGTCCAGCGGTACTCACTGTCCATGGTGCTGAAAGAGTTACTGCCGATCAGTGCAGCCCTTTAACTCTTTCAGCACCCTGGACAGAAACTACAGCTGGACAGGGAAAACCATGCGCGGCGCTCACAATATAGATTAATGGTTCATTAAAAAAAACCTGCAACAAAAAAAAGTTACTACTTACCCAAAACTCCCTGCTTGCCTGCTTCTTCCTCAAGTCCGGCCTCCTGAGATGACGTTTCAGACCATGTGACCACTCCAGCCAATCACGGGCTGCAGCGGTCACATGTACTTCCGCGTCATCCAGGGAGGTCGGACTCGATGTCAGAAGAGGGACACATCATCAAGACAATGGCCGGGGTACGTATGAACTTATTTTTCTTAATATCACTGTGTTCCAGCACTGATCAGCAGCCTCTTCTCTCTATCAGTGCTGACAGAGAGAAGGGGCTGCCGATTAGTGCAGTGCGATATCTGTCCCTATGTGTACCTCTGCCCGTCTGGCTGTTGCTAGGCAACGGCTCCATCACACGGACGGCACACGGATGCCTTTGTGTGCCTTCAGTTTTTTTTGATGGGCCCGTTGACTTGCATGGGCCTCACGGCCACGGAATCTCGGACCAAAGTAGGACATGCTCTACTTTTGTCGGAACGGAGTAACGGGACCGTCAAAAAAACTGAAGTGTTCACGGCCCCATTGAAATGAATAGGTCAGGGTGCTAGCCGTCTGAAAAACAGCTAGCACCCTGAAGATAAAGACTGAAGTGGGCATGAAGCCTTAGTGAGACCAAGTATTATCTAGGTCTGGTATTGCATAACACAGCTGTTAGGGTGACTGGTCAGCTCCTAGATCAAATATCATGAGGATGATGATCAGAGAAATTGGATTTATCGTAGTTAGATTGGAATGGATCATTGGATTTATCAAATCATAGTGACAAAGGTCAGTACTTCATGCTGCTTCAATCAATATCCATAGATGCCTCAGCAATGTAAGAAATCCTTTTATGTATATGTTTGACAATATACCCCATAGCCCCTACTAGGCTTATCCCATTATGACTTAAAGGGTTATCCTATCCGGACATTTATGCCATATTCCGTGGATATGCCATACATGCCTTAAAGCTGGGACCCACGCCATATCTCTAGAACTGGGAGGCACGCAGCACAGAGACCAACCGGAGGACAATGGAGGTGTTGCTACGGGTGATGAAGGGGAGGAGATATAGATATATATATATATATATATATATATATTTTTTTTTTTTTTAAATCCACACATCTGCTTCCACAGTGGCAAATCGGGTCTAAAATCTGCACCAAATGAAACACAATTTGGTGCCGACTTTTGTCTGTAATTTCCTGTGGAATTTGTACTGCTTGTACATAGAGTACAGCGGGGCCGGTCACATGACGAAGAGTTGTATCGTCATTAAAAAAGGCTGTGCAACTAGACTTCTGGTCCCCTGACAGCGCTGTAAGAATCTAAGAACATCTCAGAATCAGCGCGACGGGGGACCGGAATGTGTATTAGCGAGTGTACTCACATACTGCAGTGACTACACTGCTAATAACTTTTTGTGTCCCCACATAACCCCTTTAACTACAGTAAATTAGCATATAGGGAGCCAACAAACCTATGGGCCGAATCTCTGGATTGGGGGGGTCCAGGAAAAAAAAAAGAAAAACATTGCTGGAATCAGGAAGACAGATATTCAGGTCATTTAAGCAGTTCAACTTCTATGAGTTAGGGACAGGTCCTCTTTAATGCAACCTATTATGGCCTTTTTAGGATGCAGCAAATTTATTTTATTTTTGTAATTTTTCATTAGTTTTTTTTCCAAGAGCCATAACTTTTTTATTTTTCTATCAATGGAGCTGTGTAATGGCTAGTTTTTTGTGTGAGATGAGCTAATGTTCTCATTGGTACCATTTTGGGGTACATACAATGATTTTTAGCTTCTTTTTTTTCAGTTTTTGTTTTTTTGAGGCAGAATAAACAAAAAACACAAATTCTGCCTTTTTTTAAATATTTTTTTAAATATAAAGGGCGTTCACCATTTTGGTTAAGTAATGTGATAAATTCATAATTTGGGTCATTACGCATGCGGTGATACCAACTTTGTGCATTTAGTGTGTGCAATTATTGTTGCAAACAAAATAGCCATACTATTGGACTATTCACCTCTAGGGGAGTCCATGCCTGCCAGGGTCACCCACGGAATGGACTTGGCAGTGTGTCAGCAGCAGGTTGTGACCTGACCTCTAACACAAATCTGGAGCAATGTCCGGGTTAAAGGTCAGCTGGGTGAAAATTTGTGGTACTAAAGTAGATAAAGAAGCCAGGTGTTGAAGTCTGGACTAGACATACAGGGTCAGGAGACGGCTAAATACAAGTCAAATAAGCCAGAAGTCTCACAGCCTGAAGACCGTGTTGTAATACAAAGATAAGAACTAGAGTCGCAAACTTCAAAGAAGCGAGAACATTGCCGTCCTCTGACGTTTTTTGTTTTTTTTAATTCTTATTTTGCTTTATGCTCCAGGTAATTGTTAGCAACCACTGGTATCTGCAGTTCTGCTGTATTCTCAACCTCTTCATCCCAATGGGCTTAATCTCTGCTGACAACTAAAGAATAAACTGCTAGATGAGCTTTGCTTATAAGATATAATGGTTCCCTCCCTGAAGAGGTTTTTATTGCTGTAATCGCGCAGAAAAAAGGCCAGTGCGCCAGCAATCTATGGACAGTCCGGGACATAATCCGCAGATTGTGGCGCATACCACCCCGAAGGAGGTCAAAAGGACACCCTTTCGGCCTCTGTCGGGTGAATGAGGGCTTATGGCTTCTTTCCAGTCTAAGGGTATGTTCACACGCACTAATTACGGACGTAATTCGGGCGTTTTTGCCCCGAATTATGTCCGAAAAATGCTCCTCGATAGCGTTGACAAACATCTGCCCATTGAAAGCAATGGGCTGACGTTTGTCTATTTACGCGCCGCTGTCAAATGACGGCGCGTAAATAGACGCCCGCGTCAAAGAAGTGACCTGTCACTACTTGGGGCGTAATTGGAGCCGTTATTCATTGACTCCAATGAATAGCAGCGCCAATTACGTCCGTAACTGACGTGGCGTTCAAGCGCCTGCACATGCCGTTACGGCTGAAATTACGGGGATGTTTCCTCCTGAAAACATACCCGTAATTTCAGCCGTTACGGACGCTGCCGTGTGAACATACCCTTAGGCTGGGTTCACACGACCTATTTTCAGGCGTAAACGAGGCGTATAATGCCTCGATTTACGCCTGAAAAGACGGCTCCAATACGTCGGCAAACATCTGCCCATTCATTTGAATATGTTTGCCGACGTACTATGTGCCGACGACCTGTTATTTACGCGTCGTCGTTTGACAGCTGTCAAGACGACGCGTAAAATTACAGCCTCGTCAAAAGAAGTGCAGGACACTTCTTGGGACGTTTTTGGAGGCGTTTTCTCATAGACTATTGAAAACGGGCGAAACTACAGCGCGGAAACGCCGCGAAAACGGCGCAAAAAATGCTGCAAAAAACGTCTGAAAATCAGGTGCTGGTTTCCCTTGAAAACAGCTCTGTATTTTCAGACTTTTTTGGCTCAGCGTGTGAACATACCCTAATACAGCATTCAGGAGATCACAGGAGCCACCAGATTTCGAGCCGTCAGACAGATTTCATCGTGACATTCTGCAGCCTGGTATGTATTGGGATACGTGCAGGCTATCAAATCAAAATGGTTCAGGTGTCCGTAGACTTTAAAACCCTCCTCCTTCTGTGAATCCATTCTGTTTTGGGGAAAAGTATATGGAAAGAATACAGATTACAGATACGGACGTGTAAATATATCATATATTTGTTTGTGGTTATGTATATACCTTTTTATCTGGCCATGGCTGAACGTCATTTGTAGCCCTCTAGGGTCAGGTTTGAGGGTCCCTAAATATGTTTACTCTGCTTTGGGCAATTCGGTCATGTAAAGGGAGCTTTCTAAGAATGTAATTGTACCTTGAGGGACTCATAATTGTTCTCAACTACGGAAGAGGTAGGTCTGCCGTAGACTGAGCCAAAACAGGCAAATGATCCCCGACATTGTGGGATCGTTGCGCTACTAGAATTGTTGAAAGACTTTTATTTCCTCAGCAAATAAGTGTGGACATAACAAATAGTCATGTAATTTCCTAAAATTGGACTGTAAACTATTTATGTGGTGAGCTATGTGTGTTATATGGCGATTTATGATTTATCAGGCAGCAGCAGTCAATGAGTCGTCACATGTTCACATTGCATGTTGGTGTCTAAACAATGAATGGCCTGCTAGTCACAACTTTAATATATCCGTGCGTATATGGCTGTATGCATAGAAAATGACACTGTAACTATCATATATGTCAGTAATGCTGGAGTTTAGCGCTAAATGACCATGAATAGCCAAGATGTAAAATCTGCGAAAATGAATTTTTGTCACACCCTGTATACAGTTTTGTTGTATTATGCAATATCATAACCCTGGGTGCGCTCCATGAAAAAAACAGTGCTGTTTGCCATCATATTGTGCTTCCAACTATTATTTGACTTGGTAATATGCAGATCTTCATATTCTGAATGCAAATTTAGATAGATTGAGCCGAGTATCTGAAAATCGTGAAGTTGCATCCAAATTTTGGTCGATTTCATATGCCCATATAGTGATTGTGATAAATAAGGCTTTTTTTTCTCGTGTGCTGAACCATCTATAGACTAACCTCTACTTATTGAGTTGGCACACCATTTTATTGTTACTATTATTCTTATTGTCACATTTGACTACTCTATAACCATTCCTTATTTTATAACCAATAAACACCAGCATTGGTAACCTGTAGTCCAGGCTGTCATGTTAGTGACTTGAAGTGTCTCTACCGCGGCGCTCAGGCGTGACGGTTAACACTTGGATGCACAATTGTTGATGAGGAAGAAAAACTCCAACTGGAGAGCACTAGGAGTTTTCTAGCAGAGCGGACAAGATTGCTGGCGGCTAAATGTCACATCATCTTCTAAGATTTCCTCAGTTTGTAAACATTCAGTTTTTGTTTTCTGATTCAAATCAGGATTTTTGGTTTTTTTGCAGAACCAATAGCGCAGACGACTGCGTTGTTCTGCCAAAACAGTGGAAACCTTGTGGAACGGAGACATACGGAAATCATTGGCAACGGAAGCATTACCATTGAAATCAATGGTAATGCCAACGGAAAGCTATTTGTCTCCGTTTGCCTTTCCGTTGATGGGTTCCCCTGACTGAAAGCTCCGACGGAACCCATCAACGGAACCGAACGCTGATGTGAACAGGCCCTTATTTATTGCTTTTTCATGACATTTAAAGTTTAGAACTTCTTTATGGAGCCTGCAATAAGTTTGTAAATTATAGCAATTTATCCTCACGTTTTAGTCAAAGTTTATGTACAACTTGTCTGTATAGGCTGCTTAGTGGGCACAATTGTTTGTCTATGGATCTCTCAATTAAATGTCTGAATTCATACCTAGCTTTTTACTGCGGTGTTTCATGCAGTTTTAAAGAGGCTCTGTCACCACATTAGAAGTGGCCTATCTCATACATAAGGAGAGGGGCGCTATAATGTAGGTGACAGCAGTGCTTTTTATTTAGAAAACGATCTATTTTTACCACTTTATGAGCGATTTTTAGCTTTATGCTAATGAGTTTCTTAATGCCCAAGTGGGCGTGTTTTACTTTAGACCAAGTGGGCGTTGTACAGAGGAGTGTATGACGCTGACCTATCAGCGTCATGCACTTCTCTCCATTCATTTACACTGCACTAGCGATATTTATATCGCTAGTGCAGTCACATACACAAACCCTAACGTTACTGCAGTGTCCTGACAATGAATATACATTACCTCCAGCCAGGACGTGATGTGTATTCAGAATCCTGACACGTCTGAATCTTTTCTGTGATAAAAACGCAGCGAAAAACGTGAGTTGCTCAAAAAACGTTTGAAAAACAGCGGCTGTTTTCCCTTGAAAACAGCTCCGTATTTTCAGACGTTTTTGGTCACTACGTGTGCACATACCCTTAGGCTTATTGGTTCCTGGTATTCATCCAGCCCTGATCAAGATATTAAAGATGTGCATGTAGAAGGAGATCTCTTCCTGCACAAAGCGTGTCCAAAAAAAAAATATATGAAAAATAAACCCCTTCCTTTTTTTTTTTTTTTTTCATCAATTCAATAGTCTGTGTGCTAAACTTTGTTTTGGGGTGTTACTTAATCCCCATCTGTAGAATCCAATTGGTACAGATAATCCAGGGCACTACACTAGCATGTGTTTCAAATGAATTTACTATTTTGGAGCAAAGTGGCACGCGTGAGAATCCGCAACGTTTCAGCTTTTTTGTCCAGCTTGGCATGAAGTCCAATAAAGTGAAGAAGATGCATGTATCAACATGGTTTTACTACATTAAGTAGTGGACCGTTAGGGTCTACTCACACATTGGGGTGTGGTAAGAACCGCATCCGAAAGCTGCTTTTTTTTTTTTTTTTTTTTTTTTTTTTACTGCGATTTGGTGCTGCTTTTGATGCGTTTGCTTTTCCTACCGCCACAACATAGAAAAAAACACCAAATTTCGGTTTTCCGATCCCTCCTTTTTTTTTTTTTCTGTTTTTAACCACACCTCAACCGCAACATGTGAATGGACCCTTATGCGTGTGTGGCCAATCTTTAAATCTTCTAAATGAGACTGAGAAACGCCGAAGGGCACGGATCTCCAGCCCCTTAATTCCTTCTATTGTGACTTTCTCAGCTGCCGGACCCCTACATATATAAATTTTAACTGAAGATACACCTCAATAAAAACAGTAAAATTAATATTTAGTTTTTAAGCAAACCATGTGATTATTAGCAAGCAATGCAGCCTTAACTGAATTGTTAGGCCCTGTTCACACTGAGTTTTTTTTAGGGCTGATTTTTGAAGTGGAAACCTTGTTGTAATCGGCACCAAAAAGCATCAGATATCGCCCCCCATTTCAATGGGAGGCAGAGCCTTTATTTATTTATTTTTTCTGGGCGGTTTTTGGCTGCTCGCAGGAAAAAAAAGAGACATGCGCTTTCTTGCTGTGGTTTCCGCCTCTGACCTCCCACTGAAATCAATGAGAAGCAGAAAAAAATCTGCGGTGCTAGTTTCAGAGCGTTTGTTTGCCTGTGGTCTTTGCATTAGCTTCAATGGCCGCAGGCAAAAACCACAGAAAAAAGGGCAGGCAGTTCGAAATCTGCCTCAAAATTCCTGAGCATTTCCTTAGACTTATGGAATAGCTGTTTTGGGTGAGGCCAAATATTGCAGTTGATGTGTGACCGATTTATCAAGAAACCGCAATCCCCGCTTAACTTGGTGGATTCGCAATGTGGTTTACAGCAGTACGGTTTTTACGTTTTTTTTTTTGTTTATTTTAATTTTTCTTTTTGTATATATATTTTTTTTTTTCTCACCCGCAAAAACTGCACGAGCAAAAGCCACATAACTTCCATTTTACAGTTAGGCTATGTTCACACGGGGTATTTTGCCGAGTTTTTTGACGCGGAAACCGCGTCGCAAAACTCGGCAGAAACGGCCCGAGAACGCCTCCCATTGATTTCAATGGGAGGCGTCGGCGTCTTTTTCCCGCGAGCAGTAAAACTGCCTCGCGGGAAAAAGAAGCGACATGCCCTATCTTCGGGCGCTTCCGCCTCTGAGCTCCCATTGACTTCAATGGGAGGCAGGAGAAAGCGTATATCTCGCTGTTTTATGCCCGCGGCGCTCAATGGCCGCGGGCGAAAAACGGCGCGATAATTGCCGCGAAAATCGGCGTGCAGGGAGAGGAATATCTGCCTCAAAGTTCCAAACTGAATTTTGAGGCAGATATTCCTCCCCCAAAATACTCCGTGTGAACATAGCCTTAGGCTAAGTTCACACGGAGTATTTTGGGGGAGGAATATCTGCCTCAAAGCTCCAAACGGAATTTTGAGGCAGATATTCCTCCCCCAAAATACTCCGTGTGAATAGCAATTATCGCGCCGTTTTTCGCCCGCGGCCATTGAGCGCCGCGGGCATAAAACACGCTTTCTCCTGCCTCCCATTGAAGTCAATGGGAGGTCGGACGCGGAAGCGCCCGAAGATAGGGCATGTCGCTTCTTTTTCCCGCGAGGCAGTTTTACTGCTCGCGGGAAAAAGACGCCGACGCCTCCCATTGAAATCAATGGGAGGCGTTCTCGGGCCGTTTCTGCCGAGTTTTGCGACGCGGTTTCCGCGTCAAAAAACTCGGCAAAAGACCCCGTGTGAACATAGCCTTAGGCTGGGTTCACACACAGTTTTTTGCAAGCGGAAAATCTGCCTCAAAATTCAGTTTGGAAGTTTGAGGCAGATTTTCCCCACGGGCATAAAACGCAGTGAAATACGCCATCTCTGCCTCCCATTGACGTCAATGGAAGGTCAGAGCCGGTTTTACCGCTCGCGGGAGAAAACCGCCTCCCATTGAAATCAATGGGAGGCATTTTCGGACGGTTTTTGGCGAGTTTTTCGGCACGGTTTCCGCATCAAACTCTGTGTGAATATACCCTTAAAACGCATTTGGATGTGGTTTCTCACCACATTGATCATACATCAACCACAATGTGTGGCCTCAGCCTTACAATATGAAAAAAGCAAGTCACAATTACAAACTTAGGCCTCATTCACATCTGCGTTGGGATCCCGTTCTGACATTCCGTCGGAGCTTTCCGTCAGAACGGGACCCTGAACAGACACAAACTGACATGTTTCCATCGCCATTGATTTTAATGGTGACGGATCCAGTGCCCATGGTTTTTATTTGTCTCTGTTGTTCACCGGACCTGTCGTTTTTCCGGAAGCAATAGCGTAGTAGACAACGCTATTGCTTCTGGCAAAAACGACTGGTCCGTCTGCGTCCGTTTTGTCTCTGTTCAGTGTCCCGTTCTGACGGAAAGCTCCGACGGAACGTCAGAACAGGACCCCAACGCAAATGTGAACGAGGCCTTAGCTGGGAAAAAAGCTTGTTTTCTCCTTCAAAAAGACACTAATCCTCTTTCTTGATACATTATCCAAAACTAAAAAGAAAATGTTTTTTTTATACATATTTAGAATAAGAAGCAACGATGTCAGGATGTTTGTCAGTAATTAGCTCTTAATTGTTTTAGTGCACCTGAAATGTGTGTTACATCATCTGCTGTGTTGCTCTGCTGTACACACTTCAGTACTGTGGAGGTGGTTTCTGGAATGCATCCTTCCGACATTCATGTTAAATATTTGTATTGTGACATTGAACTTGCCTGAAGTTGTATCTGTCAACTATCTCGGTGCACTCCATTCAGCTGAACATCTAACATAGGAAATGTATATAGGGTGAATATATAAAGTGTAAAGAATCACTAAAGTGAATTACACACAGTGCATGACCAATAGTATGCCAATGTTATATACATTTTTATTAATGTAGGGTTGGTTCCCCATTTTCTACTATTGCAGCCTCCACTTGTCTGGGAAGGGTCTTCACTTAGGCTGGGTTCACACGACCTATTTTCAGACGTAAACTAGGCGTATTATGCCTCGTTTTACGTCTGAAAATAGGGCTACAATACGTCGGCAAACATCTGCCCATTCATTTGAATGGGTTTGCCGACGTACTGTGCAGACGACCTGTTATTTACGCGTCGTCGTTTGACAGCTGTCAAACGACGACTCGTAAAAATACAGCCTCGTCAAAAGAAGTGCAGGACACTTCTTTCAGACGTAATTTGAGCCGTTCTTCATTGAACTCAATGAAGCACAGCTCAAAATTTACGGCTGTCGGAGAAGCCTCGCAAAATGCGAGGAGGAGCAATTACGGCTGAAACGAGGCAGCTGTTTTCTCCTGAAAACAGTGTATTTTCAGACGTAAAAGCCTGCTACCGTGTACACATATCCTTAAAGAGGCTGTCACCACATTATAAGTGCCCTATCTACTACATAAGGAGATCGGCGCTATAATGTAGGTGACAGCAGTGCTTTTTATTTGAAAAAAAACGATCTATTTTTACCACTTTATTAGCGTTTTTAGATTTATGCTAATGAGTTGCTTAATGCCCAAGTGGGCGTACTTTTTACGTTAGACCAAGTGGGCGTTGTACAAAGGAGTGTGTGACGCTGACCAATCAGCATCATGCACTCCTCTCCATTCATTTACACAGCGCATAGGGATCCTGTTAGTATAAGACAGCACATAAGGATCTAGCAGGATCCCTATGCGCTGTGTAAATGAATGGAGAGTAGTACATGATGCTGATTGGTCAGCGTCATAAACTCCTCTGTACAACGCCCACTTGGTCTAAAGTAAAAGTATGCCCACTTGGGCATTAAGCAACTCATTAGCATAAATCTAAAAACGCTAATAAAGTGGTAAAAATAGATCATTTTAAAAAAAATAAAAAGCACTGCTGTCACCTACATTACTGCGCCGATCTCCTTATGTAGGAGATAGGGCACTTATAATGTGGTGACAGATCCTCTTTAAAGGGATATTCTCAACACCTGAAGTGATGGCTTTTCGCTAGGCTATGCAATCACTTTGCGATCGGTGGGGGTCGAACTGCCTGGACCCCCACCGATCCTGAGAATTACTTCAATGTTTTTCCCTGCACAGCAGTGCAGAGAACTGCAACACCGCTCCATTAAAGTAAATGGGGTCATCATGCAGTTCGCTGCACACTTGATGGTAGGAACACTTCAATCTCAATGTTAGTGGGGGTGGTAGGCAGACACCCAACAATCGCAAAATTATGGTATATCCTACGATATGCCATCACTTTGAAGTTAAAGGGGTCTTCTCATCACACAAATGTTTAACGGGGGTTAGGGTCGAGGGTTTTTGCAAGCTAGTCAAATTCTTCCACATCAAACTTGGCAAAGTATTTTAAGTTGTGTACATTGCCATTCTGAAATGTGAAAGGCTTCCCCAAACGACAAAGCTGAAGGTAAAAAATTATGTAGCACGTCGGTGCCTAGTTCCAATGAAGGGAGATCATAGCCCAGACCATTATTATTTTTTTCATCAAATTAACCCTGCAAATTTTGTGCTGCCAAAACTGCTCTGACCCGCTGAGGCATGGACTTTACAAGACCTCTGAAGGTGTCCTGTGGTTTCTGGCACTGTGACGTTAGCAGCAGATAAGTTGTGAGGCGGGACCTCCATGGACCGGACTTGTTTTCCTAAGATGCTCGATCTGGGGAGTTTGGAGGCCAAGTCAACACCTTTAACTCTTTGTCGTGTTCCTCAAACCATTAGTGAGCAATTTTTGTGGTGTGGCAGAGCGCATTATCCTACACATTATCTGAAGAGGTCACTGCCATTAGCGATTACTGTTGCCATATAGAGGTGTACCTCTCTAACCCTTTTAAAACCCCTTTAAGTGGCCTATTTAACTCCTTAATGACCACCCACCGTCTTTTGACCGCAGGCGGTTCAGGTCCTTCGTCTACAGCAATGTCTTTTGGCGTCGTTGTAGAAGCTTTCTCAGCACAGCTGGGATCGTAAAAAAATAAAATATAAATCAGGCCCCCCCCCCTGCTGTTTTAACCCTTTGATCGCTGCGGTCATGATCAAAGGGAACTCTGCTCTTCGATCGCGTCACTAGAAAACCGGTGACACAATCAAAGTCTGGGGAATCACTCTGCAGTCAGCCCTGGAGACCTAGAAAAGACCCCAGGGCTGTCTGTTCAGTTTGTCTGCTGTTGGGGCAGAACATAGTGTGCCCTAACAGAAGCTTATGTCAAATTGACACAGTGTAATGTATTCGTATAGAGGAGTATGCTAATACATTATAAGTAAAAAAAAAAAAAAGAAAAATTAACAAAAAAAGTCTTTTTAAAAACAAAAAATGTACACATATTGAATATCTACACGGCCGTAATAACCTGAAGAATTAACGTAACCGGTTATTTAGCGTGAAACGTGAATGGGATAAAATAAAAAAAATGCAGAGAATCGCTTTTTCTTATATTTGCGCCGTAAAAAAAAATTCTACCCCAAATGGCACAAACAAAACAAGTTATTTCTCCCGCATAAAACAAGGCCTCATACGTCAATGAAGAAAAAAAAAAAAGTTATGGCTGCTGAAAGGGCAAGCGGCAATAACCGAAAAATGAAGCCCTTTATGACGAAGGACGGATATATCCGTCCTATGCAGGTGCTAGTTCCCGTGTAAGGACTGATACCCGTCCTCTGATCGTGCGGGTACTGCCAGTGTACCCACGCGATCAGCGGCAGGAGTACGGCTGTTATACACAGCCTGGCTCCTGCCCCCAACTGCCGGAATCGAGGCGCTTTACGATTCCGGCAGTTTAACCCATTAGACGACCGCGGCATCTAATGTGTTTGACGGAGGAAGCCCCATCTGTGCCTCCGCAAAGAAATCGCAGGGTGCCGTTGGGATTCCATGGCAGCCAGGGGCCTAACAAAGGCCCCCTGGTCTGCCTTCAGCAGCTCCCTATTAGGCCATATACTTTTATTTGCTTACCTGAGGAATTCGCCAATGCGTTTGACATATTTTCAGCACTCTTGGTATGGATAGGTCTGTTTTGTGTTAATTCTAGAACATATTTATTTTTATTAATAAAATGAGAGACTTTATAATAGTAGCCACTGTATACATACAATATTATCAGCTGTTGTACATATAGTACTAGCCGTAGTGCACATAATATACCTAGAATTTACCTGCAGTTTCCTGCACACTTATTTTTTTCCTGGTTTTAAACCCAGTCCTCCATTAACTATTTTACTGTAACTAGTAAAAGAATGTAAATGTGTACTGAAAAGAAAGTGCTATGGAAGGAACAATGCCAACAGGCACACACGCCAGGGCCTCGCCCTGTTTCACCCTGCATGATCTAATAGTGGGCAGGTGTCTGACTTTCACTGCACGTGTTCTTTGTCATAGCTTCATGCATAAAAGATTCTATACTTGACTAGTAAATTTGATGTACAGAGCTTGTAAATTGTTAGTAGCCAAGTATCAATATGTATAAGGTTTGCTCTCAAATTGTGTCTTTTTAAGTAAAGTATCTTTTCATAGTCATTTGACAGTAATATGTATCTTTAACAGACTTCGTATAATGTCTTCATGACCTCGTGAGCCAAATTTTTTGTTAATCGTAACTGAAGCTAAAATTATAGCAAAAAAAATGGTTTCAAATTGGACAACTACAATTGCTGCTATATTGGGGGGGGGGGGGGAGGGGATTAAAGGATGTATTTGAAACACCAAAGTATTTTAGGCGCTGCTTTATTCTATAGATTCATCAGCGACCGTAGGCACCTTGATAAAGGCTAGGAGACCATATGTGAGGCCTCTCTGTGACTTTGGGTAAGAGGCAGTGCATGGTGTTTTCGTATATCAAGCTATAAATTTCAACCGGCAATTCAGTTGGTGCTTCATAGTGTTATACATTTATATAACGTCCTCTTCACAGTATTCCGGAAAGCTGACATATTTGTTGTTGGATTCTCTTTGTATAGCTGTTTATAGTTGACCACCTTGTTCCCTAAGGCCACATGCACACGTTACGGAATCTGGTGCAGAAAATCGGCACCTAATGTTTTTTTTTAGGTGTGTTTTTTTTTTTTTTTTTTAACGTTTTGATGCGGAAAATAGTGCATATTTTGGTGCGTATTCGCAGGCAGAAACGCAAGATAAATTGACATGCTGTGGATTTTATAATACGCACCGCAACGCGTAGATGAGATTACTTGAAATCTCATTTACTTTGCTGGCACTGTTACACTGCAGATTTGCCGCAGCAAAATATGTGCGGCAAATCCACACGTATTACGCATTTGGCCTAACGCCTTCTGGCACACGGGATGAAAATGCTGCTGATTTCCGTCTAGGAATTCCGCAGCGTTTATGCAAGATAACTTGACATGTTGCAAATTTGAGAATCTGCACTGTAGGTTAATTTCCGCACGTTTACTGCAGACTTTTCTTGCAGCGTTTGGATAAGTTTTGTACAAATCCCATCCACTTTGCTGCCGCTGTAATATGCTGTGCGGCATTTTCGTCCTGTGTGCAGGAGGCGTTGTGACTGGCCGGGCCTAGTCGATCAGTGACCCCACTGATCAGCGGAGCAAAGGGACATTGGTACCTTTCTTGCAGTACTTGAGACGATGCCCATACACATGTGGCTGTGTCTGGTACTGCAGTTCAGCCCTGTTCAGATGATGAGCTACAGTACCAGACACAGCCACACGTGTATAGACATTGCTGTGTTGGCTACTGCTGAGAAGGTGCCTTATGTGCCATATTAATTATAACATTTTTCCATTTATAGGGTGCGAATATATAGGTGTACTTTAAAATATTTAGCACAAATTACAACAAGTATGTTTTAGAAGATTTCATGATTTCACAAATTTACATTCTTTCCCAGTGTGCTTTTTTAATTTTAATATTTTTTAATGGAAGTACATACTTCATCAACACATTAGATAAGAATAACCAATGTGCTAATAATTCTTACACCTCAAATGTGTTCAGCAGTTATCTGACTTTTACCCTGTCCTCTAGAACAGCGGTACGCTGTAAAAATGATGACACAATCACGCTAAAAACGCCACATTCTGAAATTGATATGAAAGAATATACGAATGTATTGCCAGTAATAATAACTTGTTACAATGCACACCTGAATCTTAGTGAGCAAATATATGTGAACTCCTTGTCATTCCTACATTATTCCTCCTGGTAATGCATAAATAAATTGACAGCTGGGCGTTATGGTGTCCCCACTGATTATAATGTCCCGACTGGCAAGGGAAATGGTAACACCCACTTGTTAATTAATTTAGGTTTTTTCATACATTTCAAGGAGGAATAACATAGGAACGGCATAATGCAGTTCTGTGGACAGATGGCTGTTCAGCCATAAAATGTAATTAACTTTCTTATTTGTGCTTCCCAGTTCCCTGAATGCAGGACTACCATTTGTCTGGTAAAAAAAAAAATCTATTGTTTTACATTGCTGACTGTATTTAGAAATGAAACGTTATTTTTTTTAAATGTGTTAGGGGTTTCTGAGTTTTGTTATTAAAAAAGCACTCCGGCAATTTTTTTAAACGTATTCATTTTTTTGCATTATTTAATGTTCACTTATTTCTTCCCAGCTCTGTTGCATCCATGTATTTTGAACCCTTTCATTATGGGTAGCTGTCATGTGATCAGTCTGGCCACCAGACTAGACCATGATCTCATGTGTAGACAGGAGGTCAGTCTTCCCTGTGTAGATGACTTCCTGTGAACTACAGGATTACATAATCTCCTATCACATCTCTCTCCATCTCTGAGACACCTCCGCTCCCCACCCAGCTCCACGCTCCTTGTTCCTCTGTATGCCCTAGCTAAGCGAGCAGTGATATAATAGACGAGTCCATACAATGATTAGCTGCAGAGGTTTAAAGAGGCTCTGTCACCACATTATAAGTGCCCTGTCTCCTACGTAAGGAGATCGGCGCTATAATGTAGATGACAGCAGTGCTTTTTATTTAGAAAAACTATTTTTACCACGTTATTAGCGATTTGAGCTTTATGCTAATTTTGTTTCTTAATGCTCAAGTGGACGTGTTTTTACTTTAGACCAAGTGGGCTTTGTACAGAGGAGTGTATGACGCTGATCAATCAGTGACCAATCAGCGTCATGCACTTCTCCCCATTCATTTATTCAGCGCATAGTGACACTGAGTTGTTCACTATGTGCTGTCTTATACTGACACTAACGTTACTGAAGTGTTCAGACAGTGAATAGACATTCCTTCCTCTAACGCCCCCATTCGTATGTACCTAATAGAAAAACAATAACATAACTACCTATCCCCGTTCTCATGACGGGTGGAGGATCCTTCTCCTCTGCACTGTGCTGTAAGTGACTCGGCGCAGACAGGCACGATGACATCACTACATCGTGCCAGCCTGCGTCGAGCTGCTCGCGGCACAGTGCATGCTGGAGCAAGGCTCCAGCATTGAACCCAACTGAATGTGCGTCCTGCGGATGCAGATTCAGTTCGTAGCGAGACCAGCATGGTCAGCGGTGTGTGGCAACTGGGGCCCGGCTGACCACCCCCCCCCCAGTTTTAGGGGCCTGGTCTCAATTGCGACCCCTATAGCTATGACACCGCCGGCCCGGAAGCGGACCAGTCCACACTCCCGACCTCACTCAGACCGCCGCCGCCATACTTGGCTCCTAAATGTGAGTGAGTAGGGCGGAATCGCGGCGGTTAGCATGAGGGCTGGACCAAATGGTCCTGTGGGCCGGACGATCCACACACTTGGTGTATTTCTTTGAGATGCAGCTTCTCACTGATCTGCCAGCAATATGTTTTTCTCTGTAAGCTTTCTTACTTGCAGGAGACAGGTGCATCACATAGGATACACTGGGACTCTGCAGTTAGTGGACAGAAGACACTATGTCACTGATCTATCACTTGCTTAACTTAGATAGGACTCAGAGCAAGTGCAGTGTGATGATAATCTGACCCCTCTGCCTCTGCAAAGCCAGAGGCGTTATGGGAAATGTAAGCTGCATTAGGGGAACCACGCAAAAGGATAGAAGGGACGAAGATGGCAGACCGCTCATAAATGGCACATCCACTACAACCGGTATACACTAGGCGTACAGAGGAGCTTCTACATTATTCCATTATTCTTTAATAATCGCCTATGCTGCACGACTTTAATGCTTAACTCAAAGTGTAGCTAAACGTTTGACAAACTTCTGACACGTCATAGTGACATGTCAGAAGTTTGGATTGGTGGGGGTCCGAGCAATGAGAACTCCACTAATCGCTAGAACTAAGCAGCTGAAGCGTTCGTGTGAGCGCTCAGCCGCTTAGTTTCTGTTTGGCTTTTTCCGGAAAGCCGATGAATCGGAGTACGGGCTCATAGACTTTCTATTGAACCCGTACTTCGATACATTTATTTCCGGAAAACGCTTCAGCTGCTTCGTTCTAGCGATTTGGTGGGGGTCTCAGTGCTCGGACCCCCACCATTCCAAACTTCTGACGTGTCACTATGACGTGTCAGAAATTTGTCAAACGTTTAGCTACACTTTAACGACATGACATGTACAAGGCAGCCGTTAAGGGGAAATATGCAGTGTGCTCACGGGCTGCGCTCGTTTCATGCTCAGCGGGTGACGGCTGTGTAATACAGCTGACTCCTCTCTGCACGGGCGGAATCTGAGAAATTTCATTCCGCCCATTTAACCCCTTAGATGCCATGGACAATCTTGACTGGATACAATCGTATGCACTTCTTGGCTGAGTGTGGTTTGCTACCTCTGAGGGCATGTTCACACGGCTTATTTTCAGGTGAATTTTGGAGCACAAAATACTGCTATTATGCTTGGAAGAACACTTGAAATTCACACTCTATGGGAAATACATTTTTATGGAAATTACACTGTGTAGTTCATAAAAGGCATATTTTTCTGCTGCTTAATTTAAAAAAAAGCGCCTCGTAAAAAAAAAAAGTGATATGTCACTTCTTGAAACGTTTTATTACAAGCTGATTCTCTATTGATGCTTCAAAAAGCACTTTGAAAGTAGTCCTCAAAATTCACTGCGTGGTATGTGTTTTTTTTTAACATGGGAGCCTGTGTGTGACGGATCCCACTGTATGGCATCCGTCACAGTTATACGTTAAATGTATACTTTGGGGAGCTTTCCCTGGGCTGGAATACCAGGCAAGAACATCAGAAAGTGCTCGGCCGGGGGATTCTGGCCTCAGGGAAGCAATATCAGAGGCTTTCAACTGCTGAGTCCCTGGCTAGAGCATCGGTAGCGCTCTGGCCGAGCACGCCCGCTCCCGGACTAGAGAAGCCCCTGACATCACTGTCCATTTAGGTACAATGACGTCAGGGTCTTTTTCAGCAGCGGAATCCCCTTGCCGACGCTCTGGCTGGTGTTTTGTCCTCACCCAGAGTGCTTGCAATTCTCTCGCTGGCCACTCCAGGAAAGCCCCTGACATCACTTTCCGTATATGGACAGTGACGTCAGGTGCTTCCCTGGGCTCAGCTCTTAAATTAGAGCTGTGCCCGGAGATTTCGGGTGATTCAGCCCACTGTATACCTATACAGTGGAATACGTTGGTGCCTTCTGTCAGAAGTATGTGGGGAGTCCTCCCGATGTATACCTTCGACAGAAGTGAAAAACCTGATGTCAACAGACCCTTTGACACTGCCACATTTTCTGTGATGTACGTTGTGACAGATATATCAAAGAAGGCACATGCAATCATAAATTTGTCACTAAATATGTTAATAAACTAGCCGAGACACAATGAAGACTAATTGGCTAAAATGTGGCCAATTTTGATAAATGTGGGCCATAGTCTTCCTATAGATGTCTGCAGGGGTACACCTTTATTTGTATAGCCGATAGCAATATACCGTATTACGGAGGCCAGACAGCCTGCCTTTATGTCGTAGCAGAGTATGATTTGTTTATACGTTCCCTTTAACAGTCTGGCAGGCAGCAGACATGTTTGGATGAGGTTAGCATTTGCTCTACTGGTTTCCAAGGTTACTGAAGAAGATGGGTTAGGGCATGCAGCGCCAATAGCAGAGGAGCGCATAATTGTTAAGCCTTCCTTTTTTTGTCTACACTTTCAAATTCCTTTTGTGCCAGAGGTAGGAAAACATCTCTGGAAGGTGAGCATTCATTCAGCACACGTATACAATATCTATATACACTCTCCTTTACTATTTACTATCTAATGTGAATTACTGTATACTTTATGCTGTGTTAGATTCACACTACCTGTACACGAGGGCAGGGTTGTATAGTGCTCAGTCTGATAACAATAGTGTTCTGTGTGCCGTGTGTAATATACAAGATGATTTACATTAACCTCATTTTCTGCTATTTGGGAGTTAGTTTGTCATTGGTTTATCGTTACTCAGGTCTGCAGAATGGTGTTGGTTTTTGCAGGTTTTTCACGTACCCATTGACTTTAATGGGCGCGTAGGTGCATGAAAACGCACCAATATAGGACATGCAGTGAGTTTCACGCAACGGACTCTCGCTGCGTGAAAACTCGCGCATGTGTGAACGGCCCCATTGAAATCAATGGGTGCGTGTGATTTCCATGCGCAGCACATGGACGTTATTCACATTGTGTGAATGGGCCCTAAGAATCTGTTCATTCATCTGCATTGATAGATACATTTACATACTTGTCGTCTTTCTATGCTGGCTGGACACTGCCGGTGGGGAGGGGGGCGCTCTGGCTGGACACTGCCAGTGAGGGGGGAGGGGGGCGCTCTGGCTGGACACTGCCAGTGAGGGGGGAGGGGGGCGCTCTGGCTGGACACTGCTGGTGGGGGGACTCTCCAGCCTTTGAGAAGCTGGATATTACATTATGCTGCTGAACTACTTTTGCTGCTGAGATATTTCTATACTTCGTTGTCCTGCTGCAGAAATGTATATACAGTAAGACTATGTTCACATCTGCGTTCGTGTTTCTTCTGTTCTTACGACTGAACAGGATACTGGAATGTAAATAATGGCAGTGCCAGATCCGTCACATGACTGACACCAACGGTGCCCGACTGGCCGCGTTGACGTTAATGGGGTCTGTCGCGTTTCTGCAATTTTACAAAAAAAATAAAATTGTGCTTCATGCTGCCCTATTTCTTTTTTTTCTGCCATTTTTTTTTTAATGGAATCTGCAAGGGACATGTGAACAGAGCCTAAAAATGCAAATTCTTCTCCTGAAGCTTTGTGACTTGGGTCTGTCTAGTTATTGGGACGCTAAATATTCCAATATCCCATCCTTGCTTATTAGGACATAGTTCTGCAGCAGCTTTGTACTGCCAGCTATCTGGTTATCTAGGAAATGTTCTATAATTTCTACCAGGACACGGAAGCATACTAGTGAAAGTTAATGTTTGGTTTTGTCCCATTGCAATGGAGAGCGAGTGCAGACCTGTTAGAGCTCCATACGGCAGTGTCTGAGCAGGCAGCTGTCTGGAGGGGAGATGCTGGTGAAGAAAACCAGACAATAGATTATACCAAGCTGAGATGCTTATATTGTTTTTGTACACAGAACGAACATGAGGTGTGATGAGACACGGAGTGGAATTTGTGTTTCATGACGCATCGGGCTTGGGCTATAAATACTGGGAGGACTTTCTAGAATAGACTCCTTTTAGACCTTATATTCGTGGCAGTATTAGTCCACCTTTGCAAAGGACGGAAATTACAGTTGGGTTAGGCCCTGTTCACATGGAGTATTTTGATGAGTTTTTTGATGCGGAAAAAGCTCCGCAAAAACCGTCCGAAAATGCCTCCCACTGATTTCAATGGGAGGCGGGGGCGGTTTTCTCCCGCGATCGGTAAAACCACCTCGCGGGAGAAAGAAGGGGCATGCCCGATCTTCGCGCGGTTACGCCTCCGACCTCCCATTGACATCAACTGGAGGCTGAGAAAGCGTATTTCCTGGAGTTTTTTGCCTGTAGCACTCAATGGGTGCAAGCAAAAAACGCAGTGAAATTCGCGGTAAACGCCGTGCAGGAAGGACAAAATCTGGCTCAAAATCCCAAACGGAATATTGAGGCAGAATTTTCCTCCTGCAAAAAACTCAGTGTGAACACCGCCTTAGGCCTGATTTACACGAGCGTGTGCGTTTTGCGCACGCAAAAAAGCAGCGTTTTGCGTGCGCAAAAGGCACTTAACAGCTGCGTGTGTCAGCAGTGTATGATGCGCAGCTGCGTGATTTTCACGCAGCCGCCATCATTATGACACTCCGTTTGGATGTTTGTAAACAGAAAAGCACGTGTTGCTTTTCTGTTTACATTCAGAGTTTGACAGCTGTTGCGCGAACCACGAAATTCGCACGGTGCTTCCGTGCGACCTGCGTGGTTTTCACGCACCCATTGACTTCAATGGGTGCGTGATGCGTGAAAAACGGCGAAATATAGAACATGTCGTGAGTTTTACGCAGCGGACTCACGCTGCGTAAAACTCACGGACTGTCTGCACTGGCCCATAGACTAACATAGGTGTGTATGACACGCGTGAAAAGCACGCGCGTATATTACGCTCGTGTAAATGATGGCTTACAGTCCCAGCTATCCAGATGATTTCATCCATATGCTGCAGAGACTATTTTTTTTGCACGGATTTTAGAGCGTGCTGGGGATTTCGCCCTTTTAAAGGTTATCAGATATTTTATTCATTTTTAAATTTGCGGAAAAATCCACATGTATTACGTGCCGATTTTTCAGCGGATTTTACCTTCTACATTAAAAAGGGTGAAATCTACTGAGAACATCCGCAACAGAATGAGCATTCTCTGGTTTGGGTGCAGAAAACGTTTCGCAGCATGTGGATGAGATTTGTTCAGAGTCATTCTCTTCTATAGAGCTGCAGGGACTCTCCGTATTTCGCCGTACTGCCTCCTGCAAATGGCTCAGCAGTGTGCATGAGCCCCTGGGACTTGCACATAATGTTATATATTTGCTATACAGCAATGCATTTTAAGACTGAGTGTCTTTTTAATCCGGCTGGTGCTGGCTGAGGATCCAACTTTCTTTGGCAGTCTGTGTCGTGATTGTACCATGTTGTTTTTCTGAGTCCTAGAACAAGTCCTGCTCACACAGCTGAAGCTTGTAACCATGTTCCATTGAAGCAAAGCGCTAACAAACATGGAGTCCAGAAGAGAGATTTCCGTTTCCGGAACCAGTTTCCATTCATGGATCTCAGTCAGCGATCTTGAAAATGGTTAGAAAATAAAAGTGGGGAAAATTTATACAAGGGTTATTCCCAAAATTATAAATGATCACCTATCCACAGGATAGTTGATGATTTTTTTTGATCGCTGGGGGTCCCACCAATTGTGAGTGCAGAGGTCCCGAACCCCGGCAGTAGAGCACGAGCCCGCTACTCCATTCACTGTCTGGGAATGACGGAAGCAGCCGAGCGCTGTATTCAGCTGTTTCCATCATTCCCATAGACATTGAATGGAGCGGCAGCACACATGCTCTACCGCCGTTTCATTCAATGTCCTCTTCACTGCGGTCAAGCAATGAGTAGGATCTGGAGGTTCGGGCCCCATCCACAGGATTTATAATTTTGTGAATATTCTTTTTTAATGTTAGGCATGTAGGACTTTACACCGCCTCATGGCTTTCATACACATACTGTACACCAATATTTTTCGCCAATTTGGCACATCTTACTATTGCACTTAGCCGTACCCTTTTAGAACCATAAAATTGCTTCCCTTTATACTTGCATGTGGAAACTCAAGTTCTGTGTGGTCTAATTCTTATTCTTTTTAGCTATTTCTTAGTTCTATCTGTGTCTGCAAATTTTAGGTGAGATGGAATACAGCCGCCAGTAACAGCTCTCTTATTTACTACCTTTCTCAGATCTAAAGAAACCATTTACATAACTAGGCCGATTTGATATTCAGAACTCTAGAAAGCTTGGAAACTATCGCTATGGAAGCCCTAATGGTGGCCATATTGGTTGTTAACGAGCTTTTCTACAGGTTAGGCCTTATTCACACGAGCGTGTCTGATTTGCATCGGCAAATAAGGGACGTTTTTCATGCATATGACCGTCCGTGTTGCGTCAGTGTGGTTTCCGCGTGTCAGCTGTTTTTCTCATTTGTGTTTCTCAGCAAGCGGTTCCTGATTTTACTTAACTTTTTTTTTTCTCTGCATTTTTTTTAGCATCTGATGCGTAAAAAATGCTGTATGTGTGTTTTTTTTGTTTGTCATCCTTCACGCACCCTTTATCTCCAGTGGGCGTGTCTGATGTGCAAAAACGGACCAGAATAGGACATGCGGTGAGCTTCACGCAATGTGCACAGGCTTCGTTAAAAAATACGGATGTGTTAACAGCCTTATTGAATTGCATTGGTCAGTTTGCTGTCATTTATTTAAAGGAGAGCATATGGACATGAGTTACGTATGTGTGAATAAGGCCTTAAAGGGTAAATAAACGTTCAACAAACTTCTGACATGTCAGAAGTTTTGATCGATGGGGGTCTGAGCACTGAGACCCCCACCGATCACTAAAACAAAGCGACGGAAGCGCATTTTCTTTTCTCGGAAAGCCGAGCAGTTGATGTATGTACTCAATAGAAAGTCTATGGGCCGTACACCGCTACACTGGCTTTCCGAGAAAAGCTGAACAGAAACGAAGTGGCTCAGCACTCACATGAGCGCTTCTGGCGTTGCCTTTTAGCGATCGGTGGGGGTCTCCAGCGATCAAAACTTCTGACCTGTCACTATGACATGTCAGGAGTTTGAACAATTAGTTACCCTTTAAAGGGGTTGGATAGTTAGAAAAAAAAAAAAAAAAAAACTTGAAAGGAGGCACTAAATATCTTTAAATTAGAGAAGGTACTATTCTCCATTTTTAGAAATGCCCATCGTGCCCAGCACTGCATGTTCATGCGATTCTGCAGTGTTGTTGTCATTCGGTATGAGACGTTTCAGAAACTGGCTGCAAGGTCACATGACTGAGAGACAGAAGGTCATAGAAGTATATTAAACCCATGTAAATGAACAAAAGCCACAAGAGAATCCGGAACGCTCGGCGCAGATATTTTAAAACCTTAGATTAGTGTTATTCGTTACTGTTAGGCACTGTTCACGTTTGTGTAAAAGGTTTGTCGCATATTCAGTCATATTTGATAAAAATGAATAGTGCAGCATGCACGCCATTACATTTGTGGCATGTCTACAACAATATAGTGTATGTCAACTTATGCCCATTCAAAATACTTTTTTTTGATGTCTGATAGGATGGGGCATAAAATGCTTAATAGAAAACTTGTTTGTTGTTTTGGCGCTGGCAGGATGAAACTATACATTAGCAGTCCACGTACATGATGGATTTTCAAGGCAAAGTTTTGCTTTGTCCTTTGCTTGACAATGCATTAACTGTATGGTTAGGGCACCATGACCTTTTTGTATGTCCTCAATGTAATATTTACTTTAGCGCATCATATTTTTAAAGAGCTTTTCCAACCTTGAGGAATTGTAATTTAATGTAATTGATTAAAATTTTATTTATTAGGCTGTGTTTACATCACTGTACCTTTCCGCTGAGGGGGTTCCGTCGGAGGTTTCCGTCGGGTTAACCCCTCAACGGAAAGGCAAACAGAAACTTTGGCTTCCGATTCCCTCACCATTGAACTCAAAGGTGACGGAAACCTAGCTAATGGTTTCCATTGGTCACAGTTGTGACAGAGTTCTATAGTTTTTGACGGAATCAATAGCGCAGTCGACTGCGCTATTGCTTTCGTCAACACAACGGAAACACTGTCACAACGGTGACAAATGGAAACCTTTAGCAAAGTTTCCATCACCATTGATATCAATGGTGAGGGAAATGTAAGCTTAGGTTTCCGTTTGCCTCTCCGTTGAGGGATTAACCTGACGGAAACCTTCAATGGAACCCCTCAATGGAAGGGCAACGGTGATGTGACTAGGCCTTAAAGAGGCTCTGTCACCACATTATAAGTGGCCTATCTCCTACATAAGGAGATGGGCGCTGTAATGTAGGTGACAGCAGTGCTTTTTATTAAAAAAAAACGATCTTTTTTCACAACGTTAGGAGCAATTTTGGTTTATGCTAATGAGCTTTCTTAATGCCCAAGTGGGCGTACTTTTACTTTCGACCAAGTGGGCGTTGTACAGAGGAGTGTATGACGCTGACCAATCGGCATCATGCACTCCTCTCCATTCATTTACACTGCACTAGCGATATAGTTATATCACTATGTGCAGCCACATACACAAGCCCTAACATTACTACAGTGTCCTGATAATGAATACACATGAAATCCAGCCTGGACGTCATGTGTACTCAGAATCCTGACACTTCTGAATCTTTTCTGTGAGATTCCAGCAACGGATACGAAATCTCGCGAGATTACGAGGTAAACGAGATTTCGTATCCGTTGCTGTAAATCTCACAGAAAAGAGTCAGAAGTGTCAGGATTCTGAGTACACATGACGTCCAGGCTGGATTTCATGTGTATTCATTATCAGGACACTGTAGTAATGTTAGGGCTTGTGTATGAGGCTGCACATAGTGATATAACTATATCGCTAGTGCAGTGTAAATGAATGGAGAGGAGTGCATGATGCCGATTGGTCAGCGTCATGCACTCCTCTGTACATCGCCCACTTGGTCGAAAGTAAAAATGCGCCCACTTGGGCATTAAGAAAGCTCATTAGCATAAACTTAAATCGCTCCTAACGTTGTGAAAATAGATAGTTTTTTTAAATAAAAAGCATTACTGTCACCTACATTACAGCGCTGATCTCCTTATGTAGTAGATAGGCCACTTATAATGAGGTGGCAGAGCCTCTTTAAAATGATATTGTATGCATGTTGTGAAAACTAAGATCTGCTAAATGTGCGGTGTATCTTTTCTACAATTGTGGTGTAGGTGAATACAAGCTATTATTTTCTGATCTCCACCGCTAAATGGGAAGAAGACCAGTGGTGATCAAAAACATGAAGTACAGAAAAATGTCTTGCCCTACAATCACTGCGCTTTATCTTGTATGTCTCATAATAATCCTTAGAATCAATGTGTGTAGGCAATTCGTTAGGTTTAGTGCTCAGTTAGGTTTGAGCAGGGTTAGGGGCCCATTCTTCTTTCGGTTGTCATTTTAATGGCAACGCTATCCGGAGTCACTTCACATGACTTCATCAGGCAAAAGTTGGCCACAGTGATGACATATGCATGTTTAAATCCATGTATAGCTCAATTTAAAAACCTAAATAGTCCTCTATTACATTAATGGGCACTACTGCAATGCTTCAAGTCAAGCAGGTATTAAGGGCCTGTTCACATCAGATCAATGGTGATGCAAACGGAAGCTACGGTTTCCGTTTGGCTTTCCGTTGAGGGGTTCCTCCGACGGAACCCCTCAACGGAAAGCGATGCTGATGTGTGCAAGCCCTAACATTGTGTTTCCCCTTATATCAAACAAACCATCAAGATCTGGAGGCTTCTGAGACGAGCATTTAGCAAATTATAGGTGCCAGAAAGATGGCATCTGTAGAAGTTTCACGTTAAAGAAACCCAAAAGAAACAAAACACTGCTGCAGTGCTCCATTCAAAAATTATCTACTGTAGGAGCCATTGGCTCCTAAAACCAAAATTTAGGATCCACATACAATTTTTAGTCCCCACATGTAAATTTTATATAGTAATGTTTTATAATAAAAAATAATTACTGTGTGCCAAGCTCAGTATGTAAATACAGCACCAAAACTAGGCTTACAAGCTATATACAGCACCAGTACCAAGCTCAGTACTTACATAGAGCTCCAGAACCGAGCTCGGTACATAAATACAGCACCAGAACAAAGCTCAGTATGTTCTAACCGCACCAGAACCAAGTTCATAACGTAAATACAGCATTGGAACCAAGCTCGGTACATTAAATACAGCACCAGAACAAAGCTCGGTATGTACATACAGCACCAGAACAAAATTTGGTACACAAATACAGCACCAAAATCAAGCTCGGTACGTGTATATACAGCACCGTAACCAAGCTCGGTACATAAAGCATCGGAACCAAGCTCGGTACATAAATACAGCACCGGAACCAAGCTATTATTTGCAACATCACGTTAACGCCTGCAAAGTTTGTATGGCGTAAAACTACATCTGCCAGTACGGCATTAACAATGATAAGGATATTCTAGGAGTTGCTGATGTTTCAGATCATAGTGACTACAGTATATAGAAAATCCGCACATCCAAATGACACATGAGAGCGGTGTTTGCATGCCGCCACAGGGCCCAGGTCCAATGGACTTTAGACAAAATGCAGAAAAGACAGCAGCACGAAATAGTGAACTTTTTGTTAACTCATTAGCATGAATGCAAAGTTTCAGCCACTCAGGGTCTTTTGTGAATTTGCTTGAGAAATAGCCTGAGGGGTGTATTCAAGAGAAATCCCAGGAACTGTTTTTCCTGCGATGGCTGAATGTGGGATTTTTTCCCCATTGATGAGCCATCCCAATACTTGAATCTCTGACAGCACGATTTGTAGATGAGTATTGAGGGCTGCCTCTGATTTGGCTTTTATCAGCCAGTCGTCCAGATAGGGTATTATGGAAATACCTTTCCTCCTGAAACTGACTACTACTGCCACCGTGACCTTGGTGAACACGTAGGGGGACGATGATATCCCGAAAGGCAGATGTGTGAATTGTAGATGTACCAACTCTCTCTGTATCCAGATGGCAATTCTCAGGAATTTCCTGTATCTTGGATGAATCGGTACGTGGAGATATGCATCTTTCAGGTCTATTGTGAGAAAATCCCCTTTGTCCAGTATAGAGAGTACCGAACGGATGGTATCCATACGGAATTTTGCTCTGCGTATAAATTTGTTTAGATATCTGAGATTATTATAGTTCTCCATTTTCCCGCTTGCATTGGAACTAAGAATACTCTTGAGTAAACTCCTGTCTGGAGTTCCGCGGTGGGAACCTTTTCTAGAGCTTTCATATCTATAAAGTCTAGAATAGCCCTCTCTAGGAGAGACTGTTTCGTATTGGCAAATTTTGATGTGGCAAGGAATCTGTCTGGAGGGTGCGATATGAACTCTATATTGTAGCCATTTTTTTACTATGTCTAGCACCTAAAGGTCCTTTATAGACCTTTCCCATTGGGGGTAGAAGAATGACAATCTTCCTCCTACAGGTATGTCTCTGGTGTCAGAAATCCAGCTTCCTGCCAGGGGCTGGATGTTTTCTTCCCCCTACCTCTCTGATGTCCATAGCTGCCTCGCTTGGAGCATTGTATACTGGTTGAGGAGGAATTTTCCCCTCTATCTTGTCTCCCTCCCTGGCTTTGACCTCTAGACTGGCCACGAAAGGAGGCTCCCCATTTACGTTTCCCTGACTGAGGAAGAGATTTACCTTGTCAGATAGATTCTCCATTAGGGAATCCAATTCCGCTCCAAACGGCCTACTAGGCTGAAACTCCATTGAGCAAAGTGCATTCTTAGAATGCACATCTGCCCCCCATGGTTTTATCCAGAGGAATCTCCTACCAGCTGATGATAGGGCCACTGCACGGGCTGCAAATCTGGACTGCTGGACCATGGCGTCACAAAGAAAATCTGAGGCTAACAAGACATATCTAAAACTTTTTAGAATGTCGTCTCGTGGAACGCCATTGTCTATGTCTTCCTCCATCTGGAGGAGCCATGATCTCCTATTCTTTGCGATAGTAGAAGAGGCTAATGCCGTCTTTGCCTGAGCTGCGGCCGTTAGGTACCCTCTTCGTAAAGCTCTGCGTTCCATAGGATCATGAAAATTTGAACAGTCTTCACTGGGGACCACTGCACGTCTAAATTGTCTTGCAATCGCAACTTTAGGGGGTTCCCCCTAATTTCTTATCCTCTTTCTCATCAATGATGAACATTGTTTTAAACCTTTTATTTAGAATGGGACCCTTGTCTGGGGACTTCCATTCATTGACCATTTAATTTCTTGGTGATGGAGTAAACTTTGAATGCCCTAACTTTCTTGGGCAATCCATCTTCCCCAATTCCGTCATATTTCACCCGTTCATCTGAACGGATGGCTTTAAGGAGTCTGGACATCTTTTCTATAGGGAAGAGATTTATTTCCTGGTCATCGTCCCATTTGCATGGGGAAGTGTTAACTTCATCGATGACCCTGAAACCATCCACAATGTCTGACTCCCTAGGGGGTAACACACCTTCCCTTAACGGCCTGGGTCTATGATGGGATTGAGATGATTTTCCTGAATTTTCCCTCTCATGGGAGAAGGATTCCTTAAATTCAGAGATGGAGTCATGCACAATCTTTCATTCATGACATTTCTTTATTGGACCTGGTTTGGTCTTCTATGGGAAATTTGTTGGATCTGCAATCGGCACAGAAAAAATATTCGCTACCATCTGGCAGCGGAATATCCCATTCCCTGCGGAACAAATGCCTGCGTTTTCCAGCGGATTTCCTCACGGATCCTCTATCACCAGAGTCGTGGCTAGAAATCTGTGGATCGAGAATATGCAATCAGCTTACTAGAGAGGAAAAAAAAACAACAACTTTTGTGTTTCAGCAAAAAAAAAAAAGGTACTTTAACCCCTTCAGGACTGAGCCACTTTTGGACCAAATGACAGAGCCTCATTTTTTAAATCTGACGTGTGTTACTTTATGTGGTAATAACTCGACAATGCTTTTACCTATCCAAGCGATTCTGAGATTGTTTTCTCGTGACTTATTGTACTTTAAGTTAGTGAAAAAATTTGGTTGATTTATTCAATATTTGTGTGAAAAACACCAAAATTTTGAGAAAATTTGCAAAAAATTTGCATTTTCTAAATGCAAATGTATCTGCTTGTAAGACAGATAGTAATACCACACAAAATAGTTACTAGCTAACTTTTCCAATATGTCTACTTTAGATTGGCATCATTTTTTGAACATCCTTTTATTTTTCTAGGACATTACAAGGCTTATAAGTTTAGCAGCAATTTCTCACATTTTCAATAAAATTTCAAAAGCCCATTTTTTTAGGGAACTGTTCAGTTGTTAAGTGGCTTTGAGGGCCTTATATATTAGAAACCCCCACAAATCACCCCACTTTAAAAACTTCACCCCTCAAAGTATTCAAAACAGCATTCAGAAAGTTTTTTAACCCTTTAGGCGTTTCACAGGAATTAAAGCAATGTAGCGGGGATATCTACAAATTTCATTTTTTGGGCAGAAATTCCATTATAATCCATTTTTCCTGTAATACTGAAGGTTTTTACCGGAGAAGCACAACTGAATATTTATTGCCCTGATTCTGCAGTTTTTTAGAAATATCCCACATGTGGCCCTAGTGCGCTACTGGACTGAAATACCGGCCTCAGAAGCAAAGGAGCACCTAGAGCCTTTTAGGGCCTTCCTTTTCTTATATTATATTTCAGGCACCATGTCAGGTTAGAAGAGGTCTTGTGGTGCCGAAACAAAGGAAACACCCCAAAAAATACCCCATTTTGGAAACTAAACTCCTTGAGGAATTAATCTAGGGGTGTAGTGAGCATTTTGACCTCACAGGTGTTTCATAGATTTCATTAGAATTGGGCAGTGAAAATGAAAAATTCCATTATTTTCCAATACCATGTATTTTTACCTCCAAATTTTTTATTTTTTCAACAAATAAATGAGGAAAAGCACCCCAACATTTGTAAAGCAACTTCTCCAGAGTACAGAAATACCCAACATGTGGTCATGAACGGCTGTTTGGGGGAAGCGGCAGGACTCCGAAGGGAAGGCACGCCATTTAGCTTTTGAAGTACAGATTTTGCTGGTTTGATTTCTCGGCACCATGTCACATTTGTAAAGCTCCTAAGGCACCAGTACAGTGGAAACCCCCCAAAAGTGACTCCATTTGGGAAACTACACCCCTAGAGGAATTAATCTAGGGGTGAATAGAGCATTTTGACCCCCCCCCCAGGTGTTTCATAGATTTCATTAGATTTGGGCAGTAAACATGAAAAAATCATTTTCTTTCCACTAAGACGTAGCTTTAGGTAAAAATGTTTCATTTTCTCATCAAATAAAGGAGAAAAATCACCGTAACATTTGTAAAGCAACTTCTCCAGAGTACGGAAATACCCCATATGTGGTAATAAAGTACTGTATGAATACACATCCGGGCTCAGAAGGGAAGGAGCGCCATTTGGCTTTTGGAGAGCAGATTTTGCTGGATTGGTTTTTCTGCGCCATGTCGCTTTTGCAAAGCCCCTTAGGTACCAGTACAGTGGAAACTCCCCAAAAGTGACTCCATTTGGCAAACTACACCCATTGAGGAATTCATCTAGGGGTGTAGTGAGCATTTTGACCCCACAGGTGTGTCATATATTTTATTAGAAATGGGCAGTGAAAATGAAAAATTACATTATTTTCCAATAAGACGCAGCATTAGTTAAAAGTGTTTATTTTTCTCAACAAATAAAGGAGAAAAAGCACCGTAACATTTGTAAAGCAACTTCTTCAGAGTAGGGAAATACCCCACACGTGGTCATAAACTGCTATTTGGACACACAGCAAGGCTCTAAAGGGAAGGAGCGCCATTTAGTATTTGGAGTGGAGATTTTATAAGATTCGTTTTTTGACACCATGTTGCATTGAGCTATAGTACCAGTACAGTGGTCCCCCCGAAAAATTACCCCATTTTGGAAACTAGATCCCTCAAAGAATTGATCTAGGGGTGTAGTGAGCATTTTGACCGCACAAGTGTTTTGCAAAAATGAGTAAACAATAGATGTTGCAGATTGAAAATTGCTGTTTTCCACAAATATGCCATTTCAGTGCCCAATGTGTTGTGCCCAGCTTGCACCACCGTAGAGACACATGCCATAAATTGTTAAGCGGGTTCTCCAGAATACCCCATATGTGGTCATAAATTGCCGTTTGTGTACACTGCGAGGCTCAGTTGGACCACCATTTGGCTTTTGAAGCGCAGATTTTGCTTGGTGTATTAGTGGTATTTCAGCTTATAATGTGGGGGCATATGTGAGCTGGGCGGAGTACATCAGGGTATATGTAAGCTGGGCGGAGTACATCAGGGTATATGTAAGCTGGGCGGAGTACATCAGGGTATATGTAAGCTGGGCGGAGTACATCAGGGTATATGTAAGCTGGGCGGAGTACATCAGGGTATATGTAAGCTGGGCGGAGTACATCAGGGTATATGTAAGCTGGGCGGAGTACATCAGGGTATATGTAAGCTGGGCGGAGTACATCCGGGTATATGTAAGCTGGGCGGAGTACATCCGGGTATATGTAAGCTGGGCGGAGTACATCAGGGTATATGTAAGCTGGGCGGAGTACATCAGGGTATATGTAAGCTGGGCGGAGTACATCAGGGTATATGTAAGCTGGGCGGAGTACATCAGGGTATATGTAAGCTGGGCGGAGTACATCAGGGTATATGTAAGCTGGGCGGAGTACATCAGGGTATATGTAAGCTGGGCGGAGTACATCAGGGTATATGTAAGCTGGGCGGAGTACATCAGGGTATATGTAAGCTGGGCGGAGTACATCAGGGTATATGTAAGCTGGGCGGAGTACATCAGGGTATATGTAAGCTGGGCGGAGTACATCAGGGTATATGTAAGCTGGGCGGAGTACATCAGGGTATATGTAAGCTGGGCGGAGTACATCAGGGTATATGTAAGCTGGGCGGAGTACATCAGGGTATATGTAAGCTGGGCGGAGTACATCAGGGTATATGTAAGCTGGGCGGAGTACATCAGGGTATATGTAAGCTGGGCGGAGTACATCAGGGTATATGTAAGCTGGGCGGAGTACATCAGGGTATATGTAAGCTGGGCGGAGTACATCAGGGTATATGTAAGCTGGGCGGAGTACATCAGGGTATATGTAAGCTGGGCGGAGTACATCAGGGTATATGTAAGCTGGGCGGAGTACATCAGGGTATATGTAAGCTGGGCGGAGTACATCAGGGTATATGTAAGCTGGGCGGAGTACATCAGGGTATATGTAAGCTGGGCGGAGTACATCAGGGTATATGTAAGCTGGGCGGAGTACATCAGGGTATATGTAAGCTGGGCGGAGTACATCAGGGTATATGTAAGCTGGGCGGAGTACATCAGGGTATATGTAAGCTGGGCGGAGTACATCAGGGTATATGTAAGCTGGGCGGAGTACATCAGGGTATATGTAAGCTGGGCGGAGTACATCAGGGTATATGTAAGCTGGGCGGAGTACATCAGGGTATATGTAAGCTGGGCGGAGTACATCAGGGTATATGTAAGCTGGGCGGAGTACATCAGGGTATATGTAAGCTGGGCGGAGTACATCAGGGTATATGTAAGCTGGGCGGAGTACATCAGGGTATATGTAAGCTGGGCGGAGTACATCAGGGTATATGTAAGCTGGGCGGAGTACATCAGGGTATATGTAAGCTGGGCGGAGTACATCAGGGTATATGTAAGCTGGGCGGAGTACATCAGGGTATATGTAAGCTGGGCGGAGTACATCAGGGTATATGTAAGCTGGGCGGAGTACATCAGGGTATATGTAAGCTGGGCGGAGTACAT
The DNA here is from genome assembly GCF_050947455.1 of Rhinoderma darwinii. Taxonomy (NCBI): domain Eukaryota; kingdom Metazoa; phylum Chordata; class Amphibia; order Anura; family Rhinodermatidae; genus Rhinoderma; species Rhinoderma darwinii. The sequence goes on along the minus strand of NC_134688.1, from coordinate 399,082,902 downwards.
CAGGGTATATGTAAGCTGGGCGGAGTACATCAGGGTATATGTAAGCTGGGCGGAGTACATCAGGGTATATGTAAGCTGGGCGGAGTACATCAGGGTATATGTAAGCTGGGCGGAGTACATCAGGGTATATGTAAGCTGGGCGGAGTACATCAGGGTATATGTAAGCTGGGCGGAGTACATCAGGGTATATGTAAGCTGGGCGGAGTACATCAGGGTATATGTAAGCTGGGCGGAGTACATCAGGGTATATGTAAGCTGGGCGGAGTACATCAGGGTATATGTAAGCTGGGCGGAGTGCAACAGGTCATAATAGGATGATGTAATAAATGGGGTGAATGAAGAATCCATGGATTGGTGTGGTACGCTTGGAACCAATCCTTTATACACAGGCCGGGTTTATTGAGTATTATACAAAATATCTGCGCTCCAGTGTTGCCTTATATTTGACTTCTTCACCAGCCCTATAAGCCGCACAAGGCCCTAAAGTTTCCTCATCTCCGCTGCGTCTACGGGGTCCACCTGTGGGGTATTTAGTGAAATTCTACTGGACCTAAAAATTAGTCTGGGTCGTCATTTAGCATCATTTTGCACCATTGCGTTTTGAGTTATAACGTGTTATTTTTCCGTTAGGGCGTGTGTGAGGGCGCCTTTTTTGTGGAACGAGCTGTAATTTTTATTGGTTCCATTTTGGGGTACTTGCGATTTTTATTTATTTTTTTATCACTATTTATTACATTTTTTGGGAGATGAGGAAACCAAAAAAACAGCCATTCCAGCACGTTTTTTTTTGTTTTGACAGCGTTCACCGTGCAGTATAAACAACATGTTAACTTTATTCTGCGGGGTGATACGATTACAGCGACACCAAATTTATATTGTTTTTTTACGTTTCACTACGTTCCCACAATAATAATACTCTTTTCTAAAAATATCATGTTTTAGTGTCGCCATTTTCTGAAAGCCGTAACTTTTTTTTATTTTTTCGTTGATATCGCTGCGGGAGGGCTTGTTTTATGCGTGGCGAACTGTAGTTTCTATTGGTACCATTTTGCGTTACTTGCAACTTTTTGATCACTTTTTATGAAATTTTTTTTGAGACAAGATGACCAAAAAAAAAAATGCGGTCATTGTTTTTTATTACAATTTTTTACGGTGTTCACCGTGCGGTAAAAATAATGTGATATTTTTATAGATCAGGCCGTTACGAACGCGGCGATACTTATTATGTATAGTTTTTTTTCATATTTTCAAGTTTTTTTAATAATAAAGTAGTTGATCAGGGAAACAGGGCAAGTGTTGTTTTTATTTTATTTATTAACTTTTATTTTTCTTTTTCTTTTACATTTTTTTTTACATTTTTTACTTTATCTTTTACACTGACCTGGGGACTTGAAGATCTGGTCTTCTGATCCCCGGTACGATGCATTGCACTACTTATGTAGTGCAGTGCATCGCAACTGTCATTTTTCATTTGACAGTTAGCGTATTAGGTCCTGCCTCGGGCAGGACCTAATAGGCTACCGTACCTGGGCAACCAGGAAGCCTAGTAACGGCTTCCTGGTTGCCATAGCAACAATCGCCACCCGTGATCCACCGCGGGGGGGGGGCGGGGGTTACAGAGGGAGCTCCCTCCCTCTGTAAACCACTTCAATGCGGCGGACGTCATTGACAGCCGCATTGAAGGGGTTAAATGGCTGCGATCGGCGGTAACAGCCATTGCAGCGGCATGTCAGCTGTGTATAACAGCTGACAGCCGCTGAAGATATAGCGCGCACAGCTCCTGTGCTCGCTTTATCTGCAGGGCGTAACTGTACGCCCGTCTGCGGGAAATCACTTTGATTTCGGACGTACAGTTACGCCCAATCGCGGGAAAGTGTTAAAGGGAAGGTGTCATGAATTTTTTATTTTTTTTTAAATCATATTGCCTTTAATATGATGACCAATTTTATTTATTTGTGTTCTCGTGTTCTACTTTTTACTTTGTTCTTACTTTTACTTCCCTATGGGGGCTGCCATTTTTTTTTCAAACTCTGTATGTGTCGATTAACGACACATACAGAGATGGAATACGGCACATACAACCCCATAGAGAATGCGAACGGGAGCCGTTCCATTCTCTGCAGCGTACGCCGTCCGTGTGGGAACAGCGCATGCGCCGCTCCCACACAGACCAAAACGAAGCTCGTTCGCAGAGCGAAATCCGGCGGTATTTTCATGTGGACCGGTAGCCGCTGCCGGACAGTAAGATGACTACTTCCGGCCGCGGCTTCCGGCCATATGTTCAAGGAAGCGAAGGTGCAAGGAATTGGAGCGGAGGCGGCAGCAGCAGCAGGTAACTTATGTTCGTGTATGTGATGTGTGTATTATGTTCGTGTTCTACTGTCTGCTGAGCACTGTATCTAATCCTCCTACACTGCATTCGCTCAGAAAATGGCGGCACACAGAGTAGGAGGTTTGAAGATTCAAACCCCCTCCTTCTCCTGGCACTAGCCAGAATAAGGGAGGGGGGATTGTGTGAGGACACTAGAGAGTGTGTCTACCCCAAATTTGCAGCATAAAGCAATGAGGTTGCTTTATCACATTGACCATGCTGCAATTTTGGGAACTGCTCCCTCTAGTGGCCAGCACATGGAAATGTTATAAATTAGAATCTAATTTATATTTCCTGAATTGTGAAAAAAATGAAAAAAATTAAAACTGTGTAATCAAACAAAAAATAATAAAATTTCTAGCGACACATTCCCTTTAAGATAGGGAGAACTGTACCTTTTAAATTGCAGTTGCAATACCAGGATAAGCCAGGACGCCAGCACTTTCGCTTCTAGGTTTGAGACACCACTTGTCCTTTCAGTGAGAGGACAGAAGAAAAAAACACTGTGACCAGCTGTGAGGCTAGCTTTTATAGGGTAGCCAATTAATTCAAATAAATTGATATCACCTGTCCTATATTCTAGGAGGATAGAATATCCCCATGGGTGCTGCTGCTGAGGACGTCAAGGAATTAAGGTTTACGCTGCATTATTTTTTTTCCCCAGCGTGGCATGAGATTTACTGAATCTCATCCACTTTGCTGCTACTGTGAAGTTTGCTGAATTTCCTCACACCGTACTGTTGCGGAAATTCCACATTGTTTACTCTACGTTGGAACCCGGCCTAAGGCGGGATTCACACGACCGGGTCATTCCCGAGCCCGAGTGTCGGCCGGTAAAATCGGCCATTTTGCCCGGCCGGTTTGCATTCAGTTTTGCATCCGTGCCGGGCCGGGCAGATCCGGACAGTGACATCAGCGGCAACTCCTGAAGGGGAATCCCCATGTGTTCGGGGATTCCGCTTCAGGAGTTTCCCCTGATGTCACTGCCCAGATATGGACAGAGACATCAAGCGCTCTGTCCAGGAGCGGAATCCCCGAAAACACGGGGATTCCGCTCCTTCAAGGAGCTAAAGTGCGGCTAGCACATAGCAGAGCGGGGAGATACCTCCCTGCTCTGCTATAGTGGCGTCGCTGCAGTAGTAGCAGCCGCAGCAGCTGCAGCTGCTAGCGGCGCCATCGAAGGTGTCGCCGGGCCAGGGTGCTTTTCAAGCAGGGGAAGGGAGCCAGCGAAGCGCTCCCTTCCACCTGCTGTACACCCCGGCCCTGCCACACAGTGTACAGCGATGCCATTCGTCAGAATGGCATCAACTCTTCCTCCTCACATGCACTCTGCGCTGTGAGGAGGAGGAGATAGAGCGCAGGCTCCGGAAAAGCCGGCCATCACTCGGGACACATCCCGGTGATGGCCGTGTATTACCCGGCCCCATAGACCTCTATGGGAGCCGGGCGGCCGGGTACCCGGGCGAAGATAGAGCATGTCCTATTTTTTGACGGCCGGTTTTTCCGGCCGTCAAAAAATCGGTCGTGTGAATAGCCCCATTAGGGGTCTATTATTCCTAATGCAGCCCGGTGCCGGCCGATTTATGAACGGCCGGCACCCGGCCGGGAAACCCTGCCGTGTGAATGAGGCCTAAGGGTATATACACAGTCCGCTTTGCAATGCGGTTATTGGCTGAGCGGCTTTACAAGTAAAAGACGGTTAACCTTAATGACCAGCTAAATTTCTCTGTTTTTGCACCTCTGCCTTTCAGCGGCCATAACTTTAATTTATTTTTCAATGACGTGGCTATATGAGGCCTCGTTTTATACAGCAGAAATCAATTTTTGTATTTTTTTTTTTTTCTGTGCGGTTTTATTTATTTTTTACTCTGTTCACGTTTCACACAAAGGCTGGGTTCACACGAGCATGTTACGTCCGTAAATGACGGAACGTATTTCGGCCGCAAGTCCTGGACCGAACACACTGCAGGGACCCGGGCTCCTAGCATCATAGTTATGTACGATGCTAGGAGTCCCTGCCTCTCAGTGGAACTACTGTCCCGTACTGAAAACATGATTACAGTACGGGACAGTTGTCCTGCAGCGAGGCAGGGACTCCTAGCATCGTACATAACTATGATAGGAGTCCGGCTCCCTGCAGTGTGTTCGGTCCGGGACTTGCGGCCGAAATACGTTCCGTCCTTTACGGACGTAACATGCTCGTGTGAACCCAGCCTTAATAAACTGCTAAATTAATTCTTGAGGTTATTATGGTTGTGTACATTCCTAATATGTGTAGGCTTTTTGTTTTTATGTAATGTATGGGCAATAAAATGTTATGTAAAATAACGACTGACACTTCGCTAACACAATCCCGACACTACAGTACAGCAAGCGTAATCTCGTTTGAAATGACAGTTTACAGCGTAATCTCGCGAGATTACGCTTCCTGTGCTGTAGTGTCGGTATTGTGTTAGCGAAGTGACAGAATTCTGAATACACATGACGTCCTGGCTGGAGGTAATGTATATTCATTGTCAGGACACTGCAGTAACGTTAGTGTGTTTATGTGGCTGCATATAGCGATATAGCTATATCGCTATGTGCTGTGTAAATGAATGGGGAGAAGTGTATGACGCTGATTGGTCATTGATTGGTCAGTGTCATACACTCCTCTGTACAACGCCCACTTGGCCAAAAAGTAAAACACGCCCGGTTGTTCATTAAGAAACTCATTAGCATAAAGCTCAAATAAGTCATAACTCCGTCAAAAATGATAGTTTTTCTAAATAAAAAACACTGCGGTCATCTACATTACAGCGCCAATCATATTATGTACAATATAGGCCACTTATAATGTGGTGACAGAGCCTCTTTAATAAAAGGTGTTTCACCTGTTTTTTTGATCGTACCCTAATTGAATATGGTGGGCACTGTTTTTTGAAGAGAGCAGCCATGTTCTTCTAATTCTGTACAATCCTTTAGATTTAAAGGGAATGTGTCGCTAGAAATTTGTTATTTTTTTTTATTTTTTCACAAGTCAGGAAATATTATAAATTAGATTCTAATTTATAACATTTCCCTGTGCTGGTCACTAGAGGGAGCAATTCCCAAAATTGCCTCATTGGCATGTGGTAAAGCAACCACATTGCTTTATGCTGCAAAATTGGAGAAGACTCACTCGCTCTAGCGTCCTCAAACAATCCCCCCTCTTTTATCCTGGCTAGTGCCAGGAGAAAGGAGGGGATTGAATGTTCAAACCTGTGTGTCGCCATTTTTTGAGCGAATACACAGTGTAGTAGGCTTACATACAGTGGTAATCACACACGAAAACACGAACATACACAAACATAACTTACCTGCTCCTGCCGCCGCCGCTCCCTCCGGTCCGTCCGCTCGCTTCTGAACACATGTCCGGAAGCCGCGACCGGAAGTAGTCATCTTACTGTCCTGCCGCGGCTTCCGGTCCACAAGAAAATGGCGCCGGATGTCGCTCGGCCGAAGACCTTCCATTTGGACTGTGTGGGAGCGGCGCATGCGACGTTCCCACACAGACGGCGTACACCATAGTGAATGCTAACGGCTCCCGTTCGCATTCTCTATGGCGATGTATGTGCCGTATTCCGTCCCTGTATGTGTCGTTAATCGACACATACAGAGATTAAAAAAAAATGGCAGCCCCCATAGTGAAGAAAAAGTTATAAAAAAAAAAGTAAAACACAAACACACAAATAAATAAAATTTTTAATAAAACACGAAAAGAAAATTGATATAAAATTTTTTTTGCCGCGACACCCGTCCTTTAAGACACTATATTATGTAACATTTTGTTATTTGTGGCTGGTCCTGGTCTGTTTTTTGTTTTTTTCCTTTGGGGGTAGAATACGTGGACGCCACACACCTTGATGTTTTATATTCTAGTGGTGTGTAGTCGTATTCCACTGTAGTATTGCTGTGTGAAAGGCCTAGAAACATAGGAAGTGCTGGGCGATTTCAATTTTCATCATTATCTTTTGTTAGGCGTTTGTTTGGTTAATCTTTTCTCTAGTGTCTTTCTGTCTTTGTAGACGTTTGATGTGGTTACACATTAACTGAGGTCTCAGACTACGCATGATCCCATGTGGCTCGCTCACAATCTACTGTGCCTTTTTGTTTTTCCTTTTGTATATCGGAGTAGTAATTAAATGAAGAATACAGGGAAGGTGAAGAGAAGGATTTATAGTGGGAACGGCTATAGTTGCCATACACTTCAGAGAACTGACTTTATGTTGTGTGAAAATCCTTCTAGTTACTCTGTCAAGGCTAATGAAGATAAAGCCTCATAGTAAAGCCGTACTGAACTAATAAATGTATGCACGAATGTTGCTGGACTTTAAATACCACACCCTTCAGGGTATGTTCACATGTAGCGTAAATACCTCAGCCTTTCCGCAATGTTTTTCATAGCGGAAAATCAGAGTGCAATACAGTAGCCGTAGAGTGGATGAGATTTGAACAAATCTCATCCCCACACTGCGTAATAAGTCAGCCGAAAACCAGGTTCATAAATTGACCTGTGGTGCGTTTTTTATTTATTTTTTAATCTATAGCATGGTTTTCTGTTGCGGGTTTTCCCCACTGGTTGCAGCAGTCACATGGGATGGAATGTCATCCCATGAGGCCAGGCTGCAGGATGTTTGGTAAGTATAAGTTTTTGTTTTTTTTTCAGCCTGTTTTCCGCAGCGGACATTCCGCCTTAAAAGCTGCACCGTAATTTGGTGCAGTCTTTCGGCCGGAATTCCCTGGTGGGTCCAGGGCGGATATGCTGTGTACTTTTACGCAGCGTATCCGCCTAGTGTGTTCATACCCTCAATGTTTCATACAAGGCTCAATCCAAGAGTTACATGATTATTTCTGGGGTTATATGGACTTATCATGTGGTGATGATTGTCTGGTTGGTTAGTTTTAGATTTCTAGTTGTCCTGCCAGATGCTCATCACAGTGATTTCTCGCTGCTGGGCAGTGGCATAGCTACTGGGGGTGCATAGGAAACAACCAGGCCCATGCTCCTGGAGGCCTGAGAACAGCAGCACTATATGCAGGCAGTATAGAGGGACAATTGCACAGTGCTGTATTAAAGAGGCTCTGTCACCACATTATAAGTGCCCTATCTCCTACATAATCTGATCGGCGTTGTAATGTAGATAAGTGTTTTTTTTATTTTGAAAAACTCATTTTTGACCAAGTTATGAGCAATTTTAGATTTATGCGAATTGGTTTCTTAATAGACAACTGGGCATTGCAAAGATAAGTGTATGACGCTGACCAATCCGCGTCATACACTTCTCTCCATTCATGTCCATTTGTACTGGGCACCGCAAGATCACGCTGTTCTGTCACATACACCCACATTAACTTTACTGAAGTGTCTTGAGAGTGAACAGACCATGCCTCCAGCCAGGATGCGATGCATATTCACACTCCTGACACATCGGTAAAGTTTGTGTGGGAGTATGTGACCGCACAGCGTGATCACGCTGTGCTGTGAATACAGATAGACATGAATGGAGAGAAGTGTATGACGCGGATTGGTCAGCGTCATACTCTTCTCTTTATAACGCCCAGTTGTCTATTAAGAAACCAATTGGCATAAATCTAAAATTGTTCATAACTTGCTCAAAAATGAGTTTTTCAAAATAAAAACCACTGTTCTCTACATTACAGCGCCAATCAGATTATGTTGATGATAGGGCATTTATAATGTGGTGACAGGGCCTCTTTAAGGGCCTGTTCACATCAGCGTTCGCTTTCCGTTCAGGGGTTCCGTCTGAGGTTTCCGTTCAGGGGAATCCCTCAACGTAAAGTGAAACGGAAACCTTAGCTTAATATAAATTGTGACAAATATTGCTAATGGATTCCGTTTGTCACCATTCCGGCAGGTTTCCGTTTTTTCAACAATCAATATTGCAGTCGACTGCGCTATTGATTCCATCACAAAAACGGAAACCTGCTGGAATGGTGACAAACGGAATCCATTAGCAATGTTTCCATCACCATTGGTATCAATGGTGATGCAAACGGAAGCTAAGGTTTCTGTTTTAACTTTCCGTTGAGGGGTTCACCCGACGGAAACCTCCGACGGAACCCCTGAACGGAAAGCCAACGCTGAGGTGAACAGGCCCTTAGACAGACAGCCCAATCTCCCTGTACACAGGTATACGTTCTGTCGATTTAGATGACATAATCGGTTTATATCACTAACCTCAAATATATTCTGTGTACTTCATGCTTTAAAAAGAAAATGCAGATACTTGCTCCACCTCATGCGTGAACTATGTGTCCTTATGCTGTGTCTTTAAAATCATGTGTTTAATGGAGCTGGTTGTGGGCCCTGTTCACATCTGCGTTGGAGGCTTCATCTATAAGAAGTCCATGAGGTCTGTCGGGTGCCAGTTGTTTTTTCTCTTTCACACGAGAGAAACGCAACTCAATATTTATTGCCCAGATATCCCACATGTGGCTCTAGTGTGCTAATGGACTGAAACACAGGCCTCAGAAGCTAGTGTATTTTGGGGCCTTTTGGTTTTTTTTGGAGCGCAGATTTTGCTTGACTGATTTTCGGTGCCATGGCCTGGAGGGACCAAAACAGCAGAAATCCCCCACGAAGTGACTCTATTTTAGAAACTACACCCCTCAAGGAATTTTTCTTGGGGTATAGTTAGCATTTTGACCCCACAGATTTCTGAAAAATTTTTGGAAAAATATTAACCTGGGCCTAATTTTAAAAAGTATTGAAATTGGGGTCATCCTGAGAAGGGCATTGGGAGTTCACTAAATTGCGGAAATTTATGAAGGGCCTCAAAGCGAGGTCTGGTCATTGTATCTCGGTACAACGGACAATTATATATAATATCCGTGGACCAGTAGAATCTCACTTCAGGCTTTTTAGTGAGATACATGTTGAGCATTAACCCCCAATACTTCATTTCTGCACAATTGGTCGGATGTCACTGATTGGGCTAAGCATGAAAGGAGTTGGGGTGTTCCAAAATAAATTGGTGGCCATAAAGTGTTTCTTGGTCCACCATAAGCTGGATCAAATTGTAAAGAATAATTTGAAAAAGCCGACTTACAGGCAGCCCTTCCATTTGTACGTGAATTCCTGCCACAGCAGTAAATTCTGGGATTTGGTGGGTATAATTGGTTGGGGGTGACCAATCAATGCTGGCAATACCGGGGTCAGGCAGAACGGCAGTTTCGGGGTCGGGCAGAACCTGGACGCTAACCCTCCAGCGACTTCGAAGAGGTTCCTCACGGTCACTGGAGGAGGATGACGGCAGAAAGAACTCTAGTTCAGCATTGCTCGCGGAGTCTATATCCGATTATGGCATACGCCTCTTCGGAGGTGTAACGTCTCGCTGCCATATTATTATAAATGTGGGTGATTATTTGTGTGTGTGTGTATGTATGTATGTATGTATGTATGTATGTATGTATGTATATATATATATATATAGTCCTCAATTAATTAGAATATAATCAATAAGTTCATTTATTTCAGTAATTCAATTCAAAAAGTGACTCTTATATTCTATAGATTCATTACACAGAGTAATCTAATGCCAGCATTTTTTTTCTTTTAATGTTGATGATTATGGGTAACCGTTACTAAAAACCCAAAATTTAGTGTCTCAGAGATATAGAATATTATATAAGCCCAATTTCAAAAATAATTTTTAATACCGAAATGTTGGTCTACTGAAAGGTATGTACAGTATGTGCCACCAATGCTTGGTCGGGGCTCCTTTTGCATGAATTACTGAATCAATGCGGCGTGGCATGGAGGCGATCAGCCTGTGGCACTGCTGAGGTGTTATGGAGTCCAGGTTGCTTTGATATCGGCCTTCAGCTCGTCTGCATTGTTGGGTCTGGTGTCTTATCTCCCTATTGACAGTACCCCATGGATTCTCTATGGGGTTTAGGTCAGGCGAGTTTGCTGGCCAAGCAAGCACAGTGATACTGTGGTTATTTAAACCAGGTATTGGTACTATTGGCAGTGTGGGCAGGTGCCAAGTCCTGCTGGAAAATTAAATCAAAGCATCTCCATAAAGCTTGAGGGAAGCATGCTATTGGTCCATTGCTGGTCACGTGGGGGGCATAGTACAAGTCCCAGAAACGGTTTTTAAAACTTTTAACGCGGATAAAATGTGATGGGTGGATCTGTTGCTCTCCAGGTGCACACAGTCACTCAGTGTGCACTGGGAACGGTTCAGTGACCGTACGTCCTCGTGTGGGAAGTAACTTCCCACGACTATGTACAGTTACTGAGTGGTGCGGCTAGTGGTTAAAGGAGTTTTAAAAATGGGTCTTCACTACAATACTAGACACAGCCTGTATACAAAAGTGGTAGTTTCTGGTGGGGGTGGAACACCTTTTTTTTTTTTCTAATCTCGGGCAATCCATTTAAAAACTGGTTTTATGGATGGTAGTAGCGAAAGCATCAGCATCCGATTCAGTAGTCAAATTAGTAGTAGTTTAGTAGTTTTATTGTGCCCAAGTAGTCACACACCAGATACACAAAGTCCCGACCCGTCACAGCGATTGGGTGTTTCTCAAGCTTGAGAGACCCAAATCACTGTAATCGGTCGAAACTTTGCTTATCTTCTGTATGACTACTCTGGCACAATAAACTTGGACTATTGAATTGGATGCTGTTGCTTTTGCTAATACTTTGGGTTTCGTATTGGCAGTGCAGCCCTTCCCATTTATGCGTACTTGCATCCCTTCACAGCTACAGTCAGGTGCTGTCTCACCATATGGTCTCTTGGATGTTTTTCTTTGGATGGGTCACATAAATAATAAATAACCTTGATAACCCTAAACTACACGTTGTATACGAGCAGTGGACGTGTTTTGAAAAAAAAATAAAAAATTGTTAAACCGTGTCGAAGACACAAAAATACCCAAGTCAATAAGGGGTTAAAAGACTTCACACGAAGAGGGATTAGACCTTGTGATTTGTCGGTGTGCAAATGGGACCAAAAATGCTACAGAAATTCCACACGTAAATTCTGCAGCATTTACACAAGACATTGACAAGCTGTAGAATCCACAGCGCATGTAAACTTCCAGATGCGTCGTCTTGGGATTTTTTGCGCAGCGCGTGGCTGGGATTTGTTCAAATCTCCTCAACTTTGCGGCTATTGTCATACTCGGTGGAATCTGAAGCAAAATCTGCATTTGTTATGTGCCAATTTTGTGGCAGAATCACACTGGATTTCACCCCTTCTACTTTGAAAAGTATGAAATCTGCAGTAAGCGTTCGGAATAGAATGCTCTGATTTTCATGCGGAAAATATTCTGCAGAATGTGGATTCTATTTGATTCAAATCTCATTCACCTCGCCGGAACTGTTGTGCTGCAGATTTATTGTGCGGAAAATGTGCAGCATTTTCCTCGTGTGGAGCGATGCATCTGGAGAGAACGTGACATTCGATTTTTGCTTTGTGATTAATGAGTTTTCTCTGATACCTTTGTGTGCAGTGATCTTCACCTTTGTAACTACTGAGAGCACAGGAATGTCGTCTGCTGACGTTCTTTACTTTCACTTTTACGTGCTTTTACATTTATTTTTACATATTGTAGATAGGAATGCTGCCTGTTTTATAACCGTGACCGTTTCTACGTGTTTACCAAAGTGCAACTTTCTAGATTGTTTCTTAGACTGAAAAGTGAAAAAATATACATACAACATCTACAAATCTGTGTACAGTTCTGGGGACTTTGTGCATGTTTACTAATACCACATCTGAAAAACTGCAGAAAAACTACTTTGAGGTTTTCTTTAAAGAGGCTCTGTCATCACATTATAAGTGCCCTATCTCCTAGATAAGGAGATGGGCGCTGTAATGTAGGCAGGGCCGCCATCAGGAATTTCAGGGCCCCCTACATCTACATTTTCTGGGCCCCCCTACCGTGGCACCGCCTGTTAACGGTACTCCGTCCAGTACTATATCATGGTACCCAGGGCCGCCATCAGGGGGGGTATTAGGGGTACTGATGTGAGAGGCCTGGCCAAACCTAATTGAAAAGGGGGCCCGGCAAACTGCCGCGACTTGCCTTTGGTAGAAAAAAAACAGGCCCCTGCAATGGGGCCCGTTTTTTTCACCAAAAGAATGTCATGAGCTGCGGGCCCCCCTTTCAATTAGGTTTGGCCGGGCCTCTCACATCAGTACCCCTAATACCCCCTTGATGGCGGCCCTGGGTAGCATGGGGGCCGTCAAACACCGCCGCCCGTGCGACCGATCACGCGCACCCGCAAACTCCCGCGCATGCGCACCGGCGACCGCCTGGAACCGCGCACCGAATTTTGAGGCAGATTTTGACCTGCCCACACTATCTTGCCGCGTTTTTTGCCTGCGGCGATTGAGGACAGCAGACAGAAAACGCAGCGAAAAATGCATTTTCTGCCTCCCATTGATTTCGATGGGAGGTCAGAGGCAGAACCGCGGCAAGAAAGGACGTGCTGCTTTTTCTTTTTTCCGCGACTGGCTCCCATTGATTTCAGATTAAATCAATGGGGGGCGGTTTTGGAAGTTGTTTGGTGCTGATTCTGACGCAGTGTCCAAGTCAATATCAAGGCCCAAAAACTCTGGGAACTGGGCCTTATTGTTAGGGCTTATTCAGACGAACGTGTAATACGTCCGTGAAACGTGTGTGATTTTCACGCGCCTCGCACGGACCTATGTTACTCTATGGGGCCGTGCAGACTGTCAGTGATTTTCACGCAGCTAGAGTCCGCTGCGTAAAACTCACGACATGTCTGATATTTGTGCATTGTTCGCGCATCACGCACCCATTGAAGTCAATGGGTGCGTGAAAATCACGCCCAGCACTTCCGCAGCCGTATAAACTATGAATGAAAACAGAAAAGCACCACGTGCTACAAACATACAAACAGAGTGTCATAATGATGGCGGCTGCGCGAAAATCACGCAGCCACGCATCATACGCTGCTGCCACACGGAGCTGTTATGGACCTTTTGCAAGCGCAAAACGCCACCTTTTTGCGCGCGCAAAAAGCACACGCTTGTGTAAATCCGGCCTTAGGGTAGGAACACACTAGGCGTGAACGCTGCGGATTTTATGCAACACATTTTATTGTGTAAAATCCGCAGCGTATCACAGTCGCAGCAGAGTGGGTGAGGTTTGAACAAATCTCATCCACACGCTGCAAAAATAATGGACCTGCAGTGTGACTGCAGTCGCATGTCAATGTATTCTGTGGGATCGCTGCTCCTCTGTTGCAGAAATGCTGCGGTTCTGCCGCAAAAATCACAAATGAGAAAAAAAAAAAAAGGCACTTTTTTAAATTTATAAAAAAGTTTAGACTTGCCCCGGCCGTAGTCCTGGTGACGCGATCCTCTATTCTTAGCGTAGCCCCGCCTCCTGTCATGACGTTTCATCCCATGTGACTGCTGCAGCGGTCACATGGTCTACAGCGTCATCCCAGGAGGCGGGGCTACGTTCAGAAGAGAGAGATGCGTCACTTAAACTACGGCCGGGGCAAGTCTAAACTTTTTTTTCCCTGCAGGATTCCCGCAGCGGACACGCCTCACGAAACCTGCGCCACTATTTGGTGCGGTTTTGCTGGCGGAATTCCCTGCGGCTCCCGGGATAAGCTGTGTAGTTTTACTCAGCGTATCCGCCTAGTGTGTCCCTTATGATGTCGCTCCTGGAGCTGCTGCCGCTCTCTAAATAGACAGTTGGTCCAGTAGAATTTGGAATTATTTTTTTTTGTGAACCAGCTTAAAAAAATACAAAACTTTTGTGTTAGGGCCTGTTCACATCACCGTTCGCTTCCGCTCCGGGGTTCCTTCTGAGGTTTCTGTCGGGTGAACCCCGCAACGGAAAGTGAAAGTGATAGCACAGCTTCCGTTTCCATCACCATTAGCGCAGTCGACTGCGCTATTAATTCCGTCCGAAAACCAGCCGGAATGGTGACGAACGGAAACCATTAGCGATGTTTCCGTCACCATTGAGATCAATGGTGACTGAAACGGAAGCTGTGCTGTCACTTTCACTTTCCGTTGCGGGGTTCACCCGACAGAAACCTCAGACGGAACCCCGGAGCGGTGGTTCGTCACCATTCCGGCTGGTTTTCGGACGGAATTAATAGCGCAGTCGACTGCGCTAATGGTGATGGAAACGGAAGCTGTGCTATCACTTTCACTTTCCATTGCGGGGTTCACCCGACAGAAACCTCAGACGGAACCCCGGAGCGGAAGCGAACAGTGATGTGAACAGGCCCTAACACAAAAGTTTTGTATTTTTTTAAGCTGGTTCACAAAAAAAAATAATTCCAAATTCTACTGGACCAACTGCCTATTTAGAGACCGGCAGCAGCTCCAGGAGCGACATCATAAGGGACACACTAGGCGGATATGCTGAGTAAAACTACACAGCTTATCCCGGGAGCCGCAGGGAATTCCGCCAGCAAAACCGCACCAAATAGTGGCGCAGGTTTCGTGAGGCGTGTCCGCTGCGGGAATCCTGCAGGGAAAAAAAAGTTTCGACTTGCCAGGGCCGTAGTTTAGGTGACGCGTCTCTCTCTTCTGAACGTAGCCCCGCCTCCTGGGATGACACTGTAGACCATGTGACCGCTGCATCAGTCACATGGGATGAAACGTCATGACAGGAGGCGGGGCTGCGCTAAGAATAGAGGATCGCGTCACCAGGACTACGGCCGGGGTAAGTCTAAACTTTATCAATTTAAAAAAGTACCTTTTTTTTCTTTTGTGTGATTTTTGCGGCAGAACCGCAGCATTTCTGCAACAGAGGAGCGGCGATTCCACAGAATACATTGACACGCTGCGGCTTAAAAAGCCAAAGCCGCACTGCAGGTCCATTTTTTTTGCAGCGTGTGGATGAGATTTGTTAAAACCTCACCCACTCTGCTGCGACTGTAATACGCTGCGGATTTTCCACAATAAAATGTGTTGCATAAAATCCGCAGTGTTCATGCCTAGTGTGTTCCTACCCTAAGGCCGGATTCACACAAGCGTGTGCTTTTTGCACGCGCAAAAAACGTTTGCTTTTTGCGCATGCAAAAGGTCCATAACAGCTCCGTGTGTCAGCAGCGTATGATGCGCGGCTGCGTGATTTTCGCGCAGCCGCCATCATTATGACACTCTGTTTGTATGTTTGTGGCATGTGGTGCTTTTCTGTTTTCATTCATAGTTTATACGGCTGCGGAAGCGCTGGGCGTGATTTTCACGCACCCATTGACTTCAATGGGTGCGTGATGCGCGAACAATGCACAAATATCGGACATGTCGTGAGTTTTACGCAGCGGACACACGGACACACGCTGCGCGAAAATCACTGACAGTCCGCACGGCACCATAGAGTAACATAGGTCCGTGCGAGGCGCGTGAAAATCACGCGCGTTGCACGGACGTATTACACGTTCGTCTGAATAAGCCCTAACAATAAGGCCCAGTTCACAGAGTTTTTGGGCCTTGATATTGACTCGGACACTGCGTCAGAATCAGCACCAAAGAACTTCCAAAACCGCCTCCCATTGATTTAATCTGAAATCAATGGGAGCCAGTCGCGGAAAAAAGAAAAAGAAAAGCAGCACGTCCTTTCTTGCCGCGGTTCCGCCTCTGACCTCCCATCTAAATCAATGGGAGGCAGAAAATGCATTTTTCGCTGCGTTTTTTTGTCTGCTGTCCTCAATCGCCGCGAGCAAAAAACGCAGCAAAAAAACGCGGCAAGATAGTGTGGGCAGGTCAAAATCTGCCTCAAAATCTGCCTCAAAATTCTTTAAGGAATTTTGAGGCAGATTTTTTTTTGCCTGCAAAATACTGTGTGAACAGGGCCATACATAAACAACACTTTGAGATAATTTACTCACTGTCAGAAGAGCTGCTCCCACTCCAGTCCTCTTCCGGCGATGTCTTCCAGGGGAGGTCTTCGGTCCAGACGTCCAGTCCTTCACCTCCAGCCAGGCTCCAGGTAAGTTTTGTCCATGTGGGTCCGCGGCTGCGCGCGCTTCGTTCGCGGGCGGCCGGTCGCGGGTGCGCGCGCGGTCGATCGCGGGTGCGCGCGCGGGCGGTCTCCAGTGCGGGCGTTCGTGGATGCGCGCTCGCGAGTGCGCACGCGCGGGAGTTTCATTGTGCGCGCGATCGGGTGCGCGCGCGCGGGCGGACGGTTTGACGGCCCCCCATGACGAGGGGAGGGGGCCCGCAGCAGCAGCAGCAGCAGCGGCTCACGACATTCTTTTGGTGAAAAAAACGGGCCCCATTGCAGGGGCCCGTTTTTTCCTACCAAAAGAATGTCGAGGCAGTTGCCGGGCCCCCCTTTCAATTAGGTTTGGCCGGGCCCCTCACACCACTACCCCTAATACCCCCCTGATGGCGGCCCTGAATGTAGGTGACAGCAGTGCTTTTTATTTAAAAAAACGATCTATTTTTACCACATTATGAGCGGTTTTTAGCTTTATGATTAGTTTAATGGCCAATGAGACACACACACACACACACACACACACACACACACACACACACACACACACACACACACACACACACACACACACACACACACCCACCCCTACACACACACACCCACCCCTACACACACACACCCACCCCTACACACACACACCCACCCCTACACACACACACCCACCCCTACACACACACACCCACCCCTACACACACACACACCTGCAATGTCCTGATAATGAATATACATTATCTCCAGTCAGGACATGATGTGTATTCAGAATCCTGACACGTCTGAATCTTTTCTGTGAGATTTCCAGCAAGGCAAACGTAATCACGTTTTAAATGACAGTTTACATCATAATCTTGCGAGATTACGTTTGACTTGCTGGAAATCTCACAGAAAAGATTCAGAAGTGTTAGGATTCTGAATACACATCACGTCCTGGCTGGAGGTAATGTATATTCACTGTCCGGACACTGCAGTAATGTTAGTGTTTGTGTATGAAGCTGCAGATAGCGATATAGCTATATCGCTAGTGCAGTGTAAATGAACGGAGAGAAGTGTATGACGCTGATTGGTCACTGATTGGTCAGCGTCATACACTCCTCTGTACAACGCCCACTTGGTCTAAAGTAAAAACACGCCCAGTTGTCCATTAAGAAACTAATTAGCATAAAGCTAAAAATTGCTCACAAAGTGGTAAAAATAGATCGTTTTTCTAAATAAAAAGCACTGCTGTCGCCTACATTATAGCGCCGATCTCCTTATTTAGGAGATAGGGCACTTATAATGTGGTGACAGTCTCTTTAAGAGGGTATTCCCAACTTATGCCATAAATGCATGCTAGGTGCAGATCCCACCTCTGGGGCCTTCACCTACTGGTAGAACAGGGGTCCCGTTCGTCTATTATTTGCAGCCGCTGTCCCTCCAGACTTGAATAGAGATGGTTGAGTTATAAAAAACGCAAGTTTTTTTTTATCACATTCAGTTGACAATTTTTTTAACAACCCATTTAATTCAGCGTCCTATGTGACATTTAAAACGCACAATAAATACTACATGTGAACATAATCTACGTGTTTGGTTTTTTTTGTCTTTATTTGAGAGTCACGGTGTTCTATGTATTCTGTAATGGAAGCGTTGACCTAATATATTGGTTTGGCAGAGAAATTTTTAAAGTTATGAAAATTTATCAAAGTGATTTTTAGCAGGAAGTCTATAGACGCATTTTTACAGATTTGGGGTATGTCATTGAAACCCTTTTCCTTTTTCCAGGTCTTGCTGTGTTAACTTTTTTTCTGCCTTTTTAGCCCATAAGTTGGGGTTGCATCCTGTGTAGTTTTTATATGGCTAAGGATTGTGGATATAAAAGTTTTTGCCAAAAGATAAATATTTTCAAAAGAAAATAAAACTAATGTTGACGTAATATTAATAAAGGATGACTGTAACTAAAGTTCTCTTTTTTTTTTCTTTTTTTTTTTTTAGGCATGGATAGTCTTTTCAAGACTGATGAACGACAGAGACTTGCCAAAGAAAGACGAGAAGTAAGGGAGAAATGTCTTGGTAAGTTCTATTGTTACTTAGAATTGTGAAGAATATACAAATGTGATCCTTATTGTCATTGTTATGTTTTGTTGTTAATAAGGTCCATTAGATCTGTTAGTTTAAAGCATTCCTTGTTGGGGGAAAAAAAAAAGTACCAAATAAATTCGAAAAACGTTTATAACATAAAAAAATTCCTTTAAAAATGTTGAGTGCATAATAAGTATCTGCACAAGCAACCTCGATTAACAATCGTGTGCCAGCAGACGCCTCACCAGACTAAACGGGAGTCAGGGGACCCCTGTTCTCGTCAGGGGTCCAGAGCTGGAACCACGTCTATCAGGCATTTTATGGCATATCATGTGTCCATATTCTAAATCCCTGAGTTGGAAATAACCCTTTATGGTTTTATTCACACAGTTGATATTTTATGTGGAAATATCCGAGGTGGAATTGGTCAAGAAACCGCAGCAGAAATCTGAGGTTGACCCTTGGATTTCTGCCATGGTTTTTCAGTAAGAACTGATGCGCTTTTGCATGCTGATTAACCCCGTTTTTAATAGGGCTAATCTGCCTGTGGTCACCCATTGCTGTTTTCAGGGGCAGATTATGCTACAGAAACCGCATCAAGTAGTTAAATGTCACTTCTTTCTTTTCATCGAGGTGGTTTACAATTCCACCCGCTGATGACCATAGGAGGCTTCTTACAAGTGTAAGTTTAAAGGCAGCTTCTACTTTACAATTCATGCTTAGGTATGGCATAAAAATCTGTACGTCAAGGTATTCCATGTGGATGAAAGCGAAGACAACCTAGTTTCTAATAAATGCCCTGTTAAGTTAATTATTGCCACTAAGAAATAGTACAGGACAGACACTGTAAACATTCGTTGTCTCTGTTGCAGTACGGATTGGCATGGCGTGCCACACGTTGTCTACTCCATAATGCTATGTATGGCTGCATTCTACTTTTCTATTTGTAGCTGCCAGAGAGCAACAGATTTTGGAAAAGGAAAAGCGAGCAAAACTACAGTATGAGAAACAAATAGAAGAAAGGTGGAAGAAGATGGAGGACCAGCGCGTAAGGGAGGATCAGAAGCGGGCAGCAGTAGAAGAGAAGAGGAAGAATAAAATCAAAGAGGAAGAAGTAAGAGACCATTCCCTGCTTTAGTGAATGACTACTCATAGGGCATTCGTTTTTTTGGGGTGGGTTTGTGTGTGCATGTCATCTCAGAATAATGGAAAGCTGTTAATGGCCAGATTAGCGGTGCTCATGGTACAGAACATTTCCTACCTTCCCAGTCCCTACTTTTCAATACTGTATTTGTTTAGTTACAGAACTTGCTTTATGTTAGGTACTGGTTCTCCTGGCAGAGATCCACCTTGTACGGAATCGCTCCCTAGAAAGGAAAAAACTACCAAAAACTGGCACCTGTAGGGTGGCTTGCTTTGGATTGCGCAACAATGCTGAGGATATGCTTCAGGATCCAGCAAATGGTGTTCTAGGTTTAATTTAATAATCTTTATATAGCAGCAACATATTCCACATCTTTTTAAAATTGGAGAAGTAACCAACAAGTAAAATGACAAAAAAACAAATGAGCAAACGATGATACAAAGGAGAGAGGTCCCTGCTCTGAGTAGGATTCTGTATTGCACCAATGTTATTGTGGCCTTCTAAATCAGGCTCCAATGGTAACGGCTGTGACGCTTCCCTTGTGATGTCTTTGATTTTAATATGAGGACAAATATATCAGACGTGATATATTGGAATAAGCTTAATTTGTGTTAGGCTATGTTCACACAGAGTTTTTTGAAGCGGAAACCGCTCCGCAAAACGGCCCGAAAATGCCTCCCATTGATTTCAATGGGAGGCAGGGGTGGTTTTCTCCCGCGAGCGGTAAAACCGCATTGCAGGAGAAAGAAGGGACCTGCCCTATCTTCGGGCGTTTACACCTCTGACCTCCCATTGACTTCAATGGGAGGCAGAAAAAGCGTATTTCACAGTGTTTTATGCCCGCGGCGCTAAAAAAAAACGCAGCGAAAATCGGCGTGCAGGGAGAGGAAAATTTGCCTCAAACTTCCAAACGGAATTTTGAGGCAGAAATTCCGCCTGCAAAAAACTCGGTGTGAACATAGCCTTATTGTCCAACATATTCTGCAGTGTTGTACATAGGAGTCCTTTTCGATTACTGCAGTATGAAATTATACACTCACTACTTGTTTTGACTATTTTAACTACAAATCTATAAATATAATCACTTGTGCAGAATTTGTTGACCCAACACATAAAAAGTCCATAATGGAAATAGAATGACATGAACATGATTGCTTGTTCACTTGGCAATTGTACCAAGTTATTTAGCATTCTTAAGTAGCACCCTGCACACGACCATGCCCCTAATATGGGCATGGCCGGCCGTAGACAGCCACAAGCATTTGCAGGCCATGCTCCCATTCTAAAGTATGGGAGCACGGTACGTAAAATAAAAAAATAGGACATGTCCTATCTTTTGTGGAGGCCTTCTACGGCCCGGACACCTTCCCGTAAATATACGGAAAGGTGTCCGTGGGAAATAGAAGTGAATGGGTCCGTAATTGGGGACCATTTTGTAAAATGACAAAAATCGTTCTGACGCTGCACAGTCAAGCAATTTGCAGTCGAAAACTACGCTGGTTCTCCAAATAATGTGTCTGAAAGCACAACTCATCGTTCCTTAGCCCAGATGGGCTATAACAGCAGACGAGCAGTTAGAAGACGATTACTATCTAAGGGAAACAGAAGGGCAAAACTCCAGTGGGCCAAAGAGCGTAAAATTGGATCACTGAGCAGTGGAAAACAGTTGCCTAGTCAGTTGAATCCAGATTTCTGTTTCACCATGATGATAGGAGAGTCGGATTTGAGTGGCAACTTTAGCTATCCTGTCTGCATGGACCAGTATTCAGGTAGAACAATTTCAACATCTAGTGGAATCTATGCCACGATGACTTGCAAGTGGTTCCGAAGACCAAAGTCCAACGCGCTACTCAGGGCCGGCCTTTGGGGTGTGTGACTTGTGCGATCCCACGGGGCGTATCACCCCAGCAAGAGGAAGGGGCGCTGCGCTGGCTCCCCTCCACTTCAGTTTCTGAATCACCCGGCAGTGTCGGGGACCCTGTAGTGGCTGCTAACGGTATGAGGGTGCCCCCTATCCCAGCACATTACATCTATGGGCCGGGCGGCCCGGTGGCATTGATGGCATCGGGGGGGGGGGGGGCCCCGCCGCTTGTGACTGCCACATTGATTTGTATCGGCGTCTTCAGGACACATACAATTGAATAGTATAGGCTGCAGACCACGTTAAGCCTGCAGCACATAAGACACAGGGACAGAGTCCCTGCGCAGGCCGGCGTGATGACGTCACTGCATCACGCTGGTCTGGAGGCTGCGGAGCTCGGAAACGGGACTGGGTAAGTAAAACTTTTTTTTTGGGGGGGGGGGGCTATGTATCTAAAAGGGGATTGCTGTATGGCACTATCTACAAAGGGGGTGGGGGGAATTGCTGTGACGTGGCACTTACTACAAGGGCGTCTGTATCTGGAATTGGGGAAGGATTGCTGTGTGGCACGATCTACAAGGGGGGGCTATGTTCCACTATACAGGAAGGATGGCTGTCTGGCACTACTACAAGAGGGCTGTGTGGCACTGTACAGGGGGGGTGGGCTGTGTGGCACTACAGGGGGAGGGCTATTTGGCACTATCTACTAGGGGGATGTGGCACAATCTACAAGAGGGGGGGCTGTGTATGGCGCTATCGACAGGATACAATGGGGGCATTATTACGGTGTGGGGTCAGAAAGGGGGCACGGTTACTGAGGGGCACTTTTATTGTGTCGAGCACTGAGGGATCGTTATTGCCATCTGGGGCACTGTGGATTAAGAGTTTGTTTAGGAGATGTGGTATAGGTGTGGAGGATGCTGGAAAAGCGAGAAAGCAACAGGTCTGTGTCAAATTCTGCAGAGACTAGTTGAGGCTGGAATAAGTCGTCACATTGGTCTGGGCTGGATGGAGAAAAGAGGGAAAGTGAACGACTCTGAGAGAACATCACCTGTGAGCCACTAGATATAAATGTGCTGTAATTGCTTATATAGTCTGCAGAGCTTCTGTGTATAACTGGCATCGATCACTATATGGTCACTATATGCTGGTAACATTGGTATTGTTTTTTTATTTATGAACTGTATGGGGGGTATTATTCAGTCACTATGTGGTTATTGTGTGGCGGTATTATTCAGTAACAGTATGGGGGTATTTTTCAGTCACTATGTGGTTATGGTGTGGTGGTATTATTCAAAAAAAAATTTGTGTGAGAGGGGGGGACATATGCTTTGGGGCTTGCAACACTCCTAGATGTGATATTACAATGCAATGTATGTGAGACTCAGTGCAGCGACGGGGCCGAAGCAGAGGAGCGCTCAGTGGTGATTGAAAACAAAATAAAACCAAACACTCACTCCCCGGGGCTCCAAGGCATTATTCATGCATTGTGGGGACATTATATTGTGTTTGGTGCATTATACGGTGTGTGGGGCAATATACTGTGTGGGGGCATTATACTCCCTTTTTTTTTTATGATGGGGTGGGGCGCTGAAAGAAAATTTTACTCAGGGCACCTTCTATCTTAAAGAGGCTCTGTCACCAGATTTTGCAACCCCTATCTGCTATTGCAGCAGATAGGCGCTGCAATGTAGATTACAGTAACGTTTTTATTTTTAAAAAACGAGCATTTTTGGCCAAGTTATGACCATTTTCGTATTTATGCAAATGAGGCTTGCAAAAGTACAACTGGGCGTGTTGAAAAGTAAAAGTACAACTGGGCGTGTATTATGTGCGTACATCGGGGCGTGTTTACTACTTTTACTAGCTGGGCGTTGTGTATAGAAGTATCATCCACTTGTCTTCACAAAGCCCAGCTTCTGGCAGTGCAGACACAGCCGTGTTCTCCAGAGATCACGCTGTGACGTCACTCACAGGTCCTGCATCGTGTCAGACGAGCGAGGACACATCGGCACCAGAGGCTACAGATGATTCTGCAGCAGCATCGGCGTTTGCAGGTAAATCGATGTAGCTACTTACCTGCAAATGCTGATGCTGCTGCAGAATCAACTGTAGCCTCTGGTGCCGACACGATGCAGGACCTGTGAGTGACGTCACAGATCTGCACTGCCAGAAGCTGGGCGTTCTGAAGAGAAGTGGATGATACTTCTCGTCAGAACGCCCAGCTAGTAAAAGTAGTAAACACGCCCCGATGTACGCACATAATACACGCCCAGTTGTACTTTTACTTTTCAACACGCCCAGTTGTACTTTTGCAAGCCTCATTTGCATAAATACGAAAATGGTCATAACTTGGCCAAAAATGCTTGTTTTTTAAAAATAAAAACGTAACTGTAATCTACATTGCAGCGCCTATCTGCTGCAATAGCAGATAGGGGTTGCAAAATCTGGTGACAGAGATTCTTTAAGGCTGGCCCTGGTGCTACTAGATTGGTGTCTCTAATAAAGTGGCCATTCCGTGTTTTTATAATGAGTCATTGGCAGAAGCATGCAACTGTATATGCATATATATATATATATATATATATATATATATAATGTATACTGTCCAATGTATGGACAAAATTAATGTTCATTTAGTCTAAGGGGTTAGCGGTTGTATCTTTAAACTTTTATTTTTTTTGCTAATGTTATTCTGTCATATATACAATTTATTTAACCTGCAAGAATTCTCTACATAAATCCCTAAACACAGAACGTCTTTTGGACCTAATGATCCGTGATGGATGCTCCATAATGTAATGTTTCTTTTTTTCACAGATACATTGTTACTCCGGAAATCATGTCAATTAGATATTGATTTTCTGTGTCTGTGATTGCATTTTGAACAATTTAGAGTCAGAATGACCATAAGCTGTGTTATTCCTGCAGTCTAGGGGTTTGTGCAACCGATTCTAGGGCTGATTTACTTGCGCACTTCTAAAAGATCCAGAGGTCAAAGCGCGTGTGTGTGTGTGTGTGTGTGTGTGTGTGTGTGTGTGTGTGTGTGTGTGTGTGTGTGTGTGTGTGTGTGTGTGTGTGTGTATATAAATATGTATGTTCGTAATAGGTAGGGGACTGATGAAAGCTTTATTTCAAAGGCATTTCAAGTTGTATTATTATTATTCCCCTACCTATTACTAACATACATTCAGTAGGTTAGCAAGACGTAGGGGACAAATGGATGGCAGTATAACTGCAGGATCAGACTACACAGGGTTGTTTGCAGACAGTTAGGACCTGTGGACACAAAAGAATATTGATACATCATTGGCAGCACATATAATGCCCCTAAATTTGTGGCTAAGGTTACACATTTTTTGCGTGTGGCATCGTAGTCAACATAATTTTTTTTTTTTTATCTTGTAGCATTTGCATCAGATTCAATAGGGAAGAAAGGCATGAATTAATCCTTTGTCCCGCTCTTCCCTGTTCCATCCAACCTTTATTTTGACATTAAGGACACTGCACCTTAAATGCTGGTGTGTCACCCGAGCGTGGAGTAATGTGCCTCTAGCAGCAGGAGTAGGTTTAGTAGTAATAGAGAACCCAGCTATATTCCTTGAGTAGTCATTGCTGCATATGGCTGTAAGTGCAATGCTACATTGACCTGAATTTAGGAGAACTATACCAGGTTGAAACTCTTTGATCTTTTAGTTGTAAAAAAAAAAAAGTTGAATAACTGGTATACGGTCACACATTCCAGACATACGGTAGTACCTATCCTATGATTAGTCCATCATTCTTCTCTTGTCTCTATTTGTATTCTATAAAAAAAAAAATTCCTCTCAGCAATGCAGTAAAAAAACAAAACCGGTCTCTGCAAAAAAGCATCATTGATGTTGTCTGAAAGTAATTCTTAATACAATGTTAAGATGCCTGTTGTCATCCATATCCCACAGTTGTTATTTAGGTTACTTCGTGACTAACCTCGCTTTTATTTCTGTTCATTTAGCATTCCAATAGAGCTGGCGTTCTGTTCTTGTTCATGGAAACTTGTCTAAATAAACCCCCAAAACAGAATGTCCTCTTCTTTGAAAACGGATGTCTGCATTGGTTGTGCTCTGTCACCCTTGAAAGCCCTGATCCCACGTGTAAATGGTTTCTACCTATGTTAGTTCAGATTTTATTAACTTAACAATTGAAAGTGCAAACCAGGCCAGAAATTAAAGGGGTTATCCGGGGACCAAAAATTGCATTGCAATAATATATTTATGTGAAACTAAGTAACTTACTAATATACTTTAATTACATAGTGCAGTTCAAACCTCATGAATTATTCAGGAAGTGCTGGAGCTTTTCTAATAGTGATGACGCTCCGACACGGCCCCACGTGACTGAGCTCTTGCTTCATGTGCTGTTCATGAACATGACCGCAAGGGGCTGTCACATTGCCTATTGCTTGAGTCCTGAGCAGAGCATCAGCTAGCACTTTGCTTGGGACTCCAGCACTGCTCCCGACGTCCGTATTTGGTAAATTCAGGGGTTTCCTATCGCTTTTGTACCCGAGCAGAGCATCAGCTGATGCTCTGCCTGGGGACTCCACAACTTCTGTCCACCTCATTGTCACTGTCCATATATGGGCAATGATGTCGGGAGTTCAGTACTGGAGTCCCCGAGCAAAGCATCAGCTAATGCTCTGCTTCAGGACTCCAGGACTACTCTGCCGACGTCATTGTCCATATATGCATAGATACAATGACGTGGGCAGAAGTTGTGGAGTCCCCAGGCAGAGCATCAGCTGATGCTTTGCTCTGGGACTCCAGCGATAGGAAACCCCTGAATTTACCAAATACGGGTAAAGTACTGGAGTCCTGAAGCAGAGCATCAACTGATGCTCGGGGACTCCAGTACTGCTGCCAACATCATTGTCCATATATGGACAGTGACCATGACATGGGCAGAAGTTTTGGAGTCCCCAGGCAGAGAATCAGCTGAATTGACCAAATATGGACGTCTGGAGTAGTGCTGGAGTTCCGAACAAAGCGCTAGCTGATGCTCTGCTCGGGACTCCAGCATTAGGACCGAAGACACTGCAGCATCATAGCTCCTAGCATCATAGTTATGTGCGATGCTAGGAGTCCCTGCCGCTCCTGCAGGGACTCCTAGCATCGTACATAACTATGATGCTAGGAGCCCGGCTCCCTGCAGTGTGTTCGGTCCGGGACTTGCGGTCGAAATACGTTCTGTCCATTACGGACGGAACATGCTCGTGTGAACCCAGCCTTACTCTAATGTATCCATTGCTTGTTCCCGACCCTACGTATTTCAATGCTAGGATTGTTCTTTAATTTTATGTTAATTCTTAAAGGGGTTATCCGGGTACCACAAATTGCATTGCAATAATATATGTGAAACTAAGTAACTTACTAATATACTTTAATTAAAAATTCTGTACTAAAACGGTGCAGTTCAAACCTCATTAATTATTCAGGAAGTGCTGGAGCTTTTCTGAAATATAATGCTTCTGTTTGCCTTGGTTTCCATTTGGTTCCGTTCCGTAAGGTATTATTTGTTTTTTGCGGAAACAATGGCGTAGTTGACTGCGCTATTGTTTCCGTGAAAATAAATTCTAATTTACGGAACGGAAACCAAGGCAAACTGAAGCATTACCATTGAAATCAATGGTAATGCAAATGGAAGCTATGGTTTCCGTTTGGCTTTCCATTCATGGGTTCCTCTGACTGAAAGCTTCAATGGAACCCATGAACGGAACCTGACGCTGGTGTGAACAGGCCCTTCCTTTGCATAAGGTTCAACTGATCTAGATATCGTGTATAAGTGGTACCATGGAAAAATATTATCAAAGGGGTTTTCCTGGTCTAATATTTGTCAGTGGGGTGTGACGGGCCTGTTACCCCAATGCCTGTTTGATATTACTCAATCATGGAATAATATGTGAAAGGCACAGTTGATGTAACTACCACCTCATCTAAGGTTTTTCTAGTTTTGCCAAACCATATGGATATAGTTGGAAGAGTCTGGGTTATCTACTGCCGTGTCCAGTAGTAGGTAGGGTACCGGGGATGTTTTGATAGGGATGCCAGTGTCCCCTATAATAGCCCTGTTCCTACCCAAGCCCCTTTTTACAATTCCTATGTAGTCTGCTGTATAAGAAACAAGACTGTAACAAACGGTCTTATTTACTTATTTGTCATGCATTAGATGTAAGTCATGTTTTTCACTCCTCATCAGTATGCTGATGTCTTCTGTCTTGTCGGGGAAGTTTCAACTAAAAGCAGCATTAACCCCCCCAGAGGCCCAGCAGTTTCCCCGCTATGCTAGCTTTGTACTCCCCTGACAATTTTCATGCTTTTACTGTCAACCTTTAAGGAAAAAAAATCATTGACTCTGTGAGGGTGTCATGGTAACCTCCGATTGGCTTGGTCTCTATGGAGGCATCCTTTTTGACCTGTCCCTTTTTAATGCTCCCCCATATAAAATTTTAGCTTTCAGCCGTTCTCTTTTTGAAAACCAAATCCCTCTGTAATACTTTTTTGCTAGTGTATAGATGAAATAAGTATTTATAATCTGGTAATCCTATCAAGCTGTGATTAAAGTGTAAATTGCAATGGGAATGGGTTAATAATTGAAATTATTTTAGCTGGATGTTATGAAAATGTTGATTTATTGAATAGTCAGGAGCTGTATTTACAATGCTGCAATGTCAAGAGCTGAAATCTCAATTACTTGCTAGCTTAATGTCAGCACAGGGCTTGCTTTGATGATATGCATTCTGGGATGAGTCATCTTTACATCAGGCAACGCAAAGTTATCTTATAGGAAAAATTAACTCTTCCACTGCATTATAAGATCTCAGCCAAACATTCAGAGGTGTGTGTGACCACAAGCTTGTCGAGTGTTTGAACTGACAACCAGCAGATTTGTGAATGCAGCTCTGGATTATAATACAATTTCTAATTAGTATTAGTCCGCTTGTTTTGTCTTGCCCATGGTACATTCATTTAAAAATGGCCGCATTACAATGATTTTTCTTATGGTTTGAGACTGAATGACGAGTCCTGTCTTTTTAGTATAATGTGTTTTTTTGTTTTTCTAAATTAGTTCAAGGGAATATTGGAACTGTTGCCCTTAGCAGCCATTTAGGTTGCATAGTTGATTGGCAATATTCTTTCACATCATGCAACCAAACAATGTATCACGCAAGATCACATACAAGTTAGGGGAGATTTTTCAAAACCGGTGCAAAAATTGGAGCAGTTGCCCTTATCAACCAATCAGATGCTAGATGTCATTTTTCAGAAGCCCTTTTGAAAATGAAATAAAGCAATTAGATTGGTTGATATGGGTAACTCCTTCCTTTTTTCCTTTGCAACAGTTTTGATAAATACCCCCATTTGTTGTAACTCTAGTTGTATCATTTGCAAGGACAAAATGATGTAAATGATAACTGGCACCAGATTGTTTTAGTAATGTCCTTTTTATATATGCCTTGGTTTCAGTCATATTTTTACAGGTTTTATAAGACTATTGATAGATTTTATATTCTATTTTAGAAGACTCTTATTGTACTTTTGCTCGCCTTGCTTCTGCCTCTCCTGGTCTTTTGTGTCTGTGTAATGAGTCTGAAGATTCCTGGCTGTGCAGTTACAGTCGCTCTCTGCCTTGAATGAGTTAATGCTGTCAAAGCATTCCTCATCTAAAGGGATGATCATTGGCTGCAGCTCAACGGGGACCAGATGCTGAATTCAGTGATGCAACTTGTGTTATTTACCTACCACATCCCCTCTAGTGACACTTCTCGTGACGAGGATCAAAGTAGCCACCTCCTTTTGTTGAGTGTGATCATATTCTCCTATTCCTCTTAGAATTCGGAATCTTAAAAGCCCAACATCTATCAGTAGGACTTGTTTACCCTCGAGACATTGTGACGAGCTCTGCATCTGAATTGCAGCTACAAAAAAACAACTTTAATCTGTGTGCATATTTGGCTAGGAGCGACTCGAGGCTATGATGCGACGCGCCCAAGAACGTAGTCAACAGCTGGAACAGAAGCAGAAACGATGGTCCTGGGGTGGGGCCTTGGTAGCCGGATCTGGAAGAGATGGTGAGTCTTTCTTACCTGCAATGCAGACCTTTAAAGCTAGATCCTTATCCGAAAGGATATATGTATGTATATGTGTGTGTGTGTGTGTGTGTGTGTGTGTGTGTGTGTGTGTACATATTATATATATATATATATATATATATATATATATATATATATGTGTGAACAGCTGTGTCCTCCCAAAGCACATGTCAAGGTTATTGGTTATTTAATATTGACCAATTTTACTATCTTTACTGCCGTGTTTCATCTACAAATATGAACGCCTTCCCCTCTAATTCTTTTATTCTGCTTTCATGTTTCTATTTACTGCATTTTATCTTTTATTAGTATCGATAGCACAATTGTTCAGTGTGGTTGGATTTATCCTCCGAACACAATTCCAATAGTTTCTGCTGCTAAAAATAGCAAATTTGATGATACTGGGCATCAATATGTTAACGCTCTTGAATCATTCTGCTGCAGAGTAGTATCTGACGATGCAAAAATAGAGGTGATGTAATAAACTTGTTTATGGTAGGCCTTTGAAATGCTAACTGTTTCGCTGCCTTGTTCTTTGTCACAATGTTATTTATCTGCCGATAGACTATTTAGACTGTTTATATGGCTGTATTCTGTCCTGTAATTTTTAGCATGGAATTTTATACTTGATCTTGTTTTTACTCTGGTTTTGTGCTGTGCAGGTGAATCTGAAATGCCCCAACCCCCTGTGCTAGATTTAGCTACCAACACCCCAGATACTGAGCCTGTGACCTCTGCCGATGCTGATGAGTCATCCAATGGTATATTTATAAGGGGCACATTACCACTGTGTCTTAAGTGTTCCAGTCACATTAACTCCATCACACACCCAGCTGTGTACCCTAAAAAACATCTGTCAGACTAGTGTTCACCGCAATCTCCTGTGTCAGTGTGCATCCCTTCTTTGTGTTTCCACGTGGATCCAGAACATGGTGCATGACGCCCAGTTTCATATTGTCTTGTGATACATTCCATATCATGCTCTCCATCACCAATATGCGCTTGATTTTGATGCTGCTTGTACAGTTTTGAAAATTTTTGTACTGTAATGTGATCCTGTTAGAAAAATATTTAGATTGGGCATCTGTAAAATGTTACGAAGTTAAAAGTGGGCACAATTTCAGCCTCTAAAGATGCTAAAAAATGCCCGTCATGGGACCAGACGGAGCTAGCCCCACCCTAACTTAGAAGCAGAAAGAGTCTTGATATTAAGGGGTCAGGGCTGTGAGTAAGTGAGTCACAAGGCCCACCTTTGGCATCGTGAAACACACTTGGAGTCATGAGGATGGGGCCCAAGTCTTCTTGCCCCCTGGAGACCATTTAGTCGATGCAGTTGTGCTCAATAGATCATCTTTGTTACGGCATCATACAAATGCCCTAATCTAATGGGAATTTGTCCTCTTGTCCTAGTGAAAGGTTCCTTTTTAGTATGAAAATAGCCATAGTCCCCATATAGACCTAGCTTAAGGTTTTTTCTTAATCCAACTTTTTGAGACTAACATTTTGGAGGCCTAAAGTAAATAATATAACCGTTTTTTAACCCTATTTTAAGTTTGATATAATTAATTTAGTTATCGGAGGGCAACTGTGAAACTAGTTAAGCAATATTTCTTTAAAGTAAAACAAAACATGCAAAATGGGACTTTTCAATGACATTTAGGAGAATCATATAGCCGCTTCACCCCTTGCAATATATAGCCACTGTGACCTCCAGTTACTGAATGAAACTCTCTTTCTAAGCTGTAGTTTGTTTTACTGGTGCCCATATTATCATATACCCTGGCACTAAAACAACCTAGATCTGAGTCTTGGCTGAATTTTGTATTCATTATCTGTGCCAGGATTTCCTGCCTAGTCATAATCCCCCATCCCCCAATACATTATCTGGGGAATAATGCAGCAAGCTCATCAGTGACAGAGAATCCAGTACATTGTGTCCACAACTGATCTTCTGCTTATTGTGCTTCTTAATACACAAATATCTGTCTGTAGAATTGTAAGATTTTGCAGCAATTAATTTATACTGCGGTTTTATCCGTTTTGCTAAATTTTCAGTGTGTCCTTCTTCAGATCTTGACCTTTTACTGTTGATATATATTTTATGTGCAGCTGTATTATTCTAGGCTTCAGTGTGTCAGAATACTTGATAGACTATGGCTAGCACAAATTGCATCACCATCATAATAATATATATATATTTTTTAATAAAGCTCCCATAGGTAGTATCAAATGATAAATTAAGGTTTTTTATAACCAATGCATCACCTATTGACCTAAATGATACAAAAAAATAAACCCATAATGGTGAATCCTAAAACAAAACCCAAAAATAACGATCATGACGTAACTGATGAAGAAATTAAGGTCCCTTTGAAAAGTTAGGCATCAACCGATTCTGCATGATTTTTATTTTTTTTTAAGCAAAAACATACAGAAAAGAAGTGCCTGATGTATAGTATAGAATAGTGCACACAAGACATCGGGGGCATTCCAAAAACCTATTCCAAGAACCCATTGATCTACATTAAATAAATTAAAGTTTTTATGTTAAACATATTTTTTTAAGAAAAATGTTTCTTTTACACAGGCCACTGAAAATTCTATGTGGTACATTACCTTATTGTACAGGGCCATTGTCCTCTAGAGATACAGAATACACACTGACAAGTTGGTAGACAAGTCATCTGTGCTAGTGTCCTGTTTCGTCAGAGCTTTCCGTCGGAACGGGACCCTGACTGACACAAACCAGAGGTTTCCGTTTTCATCACCATTGATTTCAATGGTGACTGATCCGGTGCCCATGGTTTCCGTTTGTCTCTGTTGTGCACTGGACCCGTCGTTTAGCCGGAAGCAATAGCGTAGTCGACTACGCTATTGGGTCCGGCGCACAACAGAGACAAGCTGAAGCCATGGGCACCAGATCCGTCACCATTGAAATCAATGGTGATAGAAACGGAAACCTCTGGTTTCAGTTTGTGTCTGTTCAGGGCCCGTTTTGACGGAAAGCTCAGACGGAACGTCAGAACGGGACCCCAACACAGATGTGAACAGAGCCTAATGTGTACAACATAAATGATTTAGCACATGTCCTATTCTTGAGAAAGCTATAGTACTCTATTTCTAGAGAACACTGTATCTCTCCTCCTTACACATTCGCCTGTTGCTGTCGCTAGGGGACAGATCTCCGTTGTCTCCATAACTTCTATAATGTATAACTAAGAGAACGCTGCTGGATCTCCCTGGCATTGCCTCCTCTAAGTGGGTACCTCTGGCCAATCGGTACTGCAAAGCGGTTGTCAGTAGATCACCATTCTCCTAGTAAAGAGCGTTCCAAAGTTGGGATCATAAATACCATAATTTAATTTAGAGAGGATATCCTTTTTAAAAGGTGATGTATACAGATCAGCTCCCTATTGGTGGCAACAGGCAACTGAGTTTTTTAAGTTTGTGTGTGGAGGGAGAACAGAACACTGCCTTGAATATAATGTATTCTGCAAGTTTGTAATGGTAGGTACATTATAAAGAGAAGTAGAAGAACATGTATGTGTGGTTTCTTGGAAGAATGGTCATGGGGTAAAGTTAAAAAAAAATGTTCGTTTCTTATTGAAAATTGTATAGGACTGCAAATAAGTTAATCCACGCACGCACACACACACACACACACACTTTTATATATATATATATATATATATATATATATATATATTGCATATGTATAGCTCTTACTGCTTTGCATTGCTACTTTAGAAGAGGAGGAAAACTGACATCTACCTAGTGCCAGAGACTGAACACAGATGTTGGATTTAACCAAATATTCATGAGAGGGTCTGCAATCTGACATCAGAGACCCGTCTTAGACTTCTGCGTTAGGACTCCGTTCATGGGTTCCTTTGGACTTTTCCATCAGGGTAAACCATAAACAGAATCCACACGGAGACCGTTGGTTTCCGTTTGCACCACCATTGATTTCAATGGTGATGGATCCGGTGCAAATGGTTTCCGTTTGTCACCTTTATGTAAAGGTTCCGTCATTTTGACGGAATCGAAGCGCAGTCATCTACGGTATTGATTCCATCAAAACGACGGAGCCCTTACACAACGGTGACAAACAGAAACCGTTTGCACATGATCCGTCACCATTGAAATCAATGGTGATGCAAACGGAAACCCTACGGTTTCCGTTTAGATTCCGTTCATCGGTTCCCCTGACAGAAAACTCAGACAGAACTCATGAATGGAGTCCCGACGCAGATGTGAACGAAGCCTTAAATATGTGAAATATAATGCAAAAACTAATAGCTCTAAAGCGACCTGATTGGTCGCTGCAGGAAATACCTCCACATTTCATAAATGAGAACCCTTTATATCTTTAGGTCATGCACCTTTCACCTTGTGATCACCACCGATCGGGTCAAATGTCACTTTCATGAGCATTGGCTCAGCAATGGATGAATTGTAGTACAACACACTGGTTTGTAGCTTGGATGAGTGCCTCCTACTGGTAACAAAGTAAAAATGATTGAGGATCTGTGTAGCCTACAGTCTTCAGTTTACTAGCATCTTTATATGAGATTGGCTAGTTGAATAGTAGTTAATCCCTCTCCAAATTCCTCTGTGACACTGGTCAGTTTGATTACGGAGAAGAAATAAAGAAGTATAAAAAGAGACGTGATTTTTTTTTTTTTATGATTAATTTCTTATCAATTTCTGATGCATCTCTCTGCAGCCTGTGACAAACTGTCATCTTCTACAATGAGTCTACAGAGGCCAGTGGATTCGCCAATCAATAAGAGGCTCTCCGCTTCCACCGCTGCAATCACACATTCCCCTGACCGAGGCAAGTGTACTGTCTCTCCCCTGTCCATCTTCCCTCGCTGCTTTCTCCTCCTTTATATCGTCCAGCTTTCTCAAGTGTCATTACTGCATCATATCTGGATTCTTCCACTATCCTATCAGTATTGTCAAAGTAACTCCGTGCGCCATTTATAGATCAGTACCAGGCTCATGAGCCACATTACATTGAATTACAATAGATGAGCATGGTACACTGTA
This sequence comes from Rhinoderma darwinii, assembly GCF_050947455.1. Classification (NCBI taxonomy): domain Eukaryota; kingdom Metazoa; phylum Chordata; class Amphibia; order Anura; family Rhinodermatidae; genus Rhinoderma; species Rhinoderma darwinii. Next base: position 399,048,302 of record NC_134688.1, on the reverse strand, counting down.
CTGACTAATCCTTATTATGGCCTTTTAATACAGGTGCTGGATTGCGTGGAAAATAAAAGAATAGCAGTAGAACGCGGGTTGGGAAATAATTTTAAAGAAACGACATGTCTATTGTTTATGGGTAGCAGCACAACACATGGATCGTGAGATTGAGCGAACACGTAGGCTCTCTTTAAAACACTAGATATACTTATTAGGAGCTGGAAGGGTATATGAATAATATAATTTGTGCAGGTCGGAAAACTAGGACCCTCATCGATTGCAAGAATGAATGGGGAGAAGCACTCGTTCTGACTGCAGTGTCCCTTTTGCTTAACTTTGCAGAAATTTCCATATCTCGGCGTTATGCTGATGGGACTGTAACACACATGCAAAAGGGATAATAAAAATATATTTCAAAGTTACTGGCGTTTACATTTAATTGAAGGTAGTGTTAACTGTACATCCACAATACAGATCTTATTTGTGTGGATTAATGTTATTTTAAGCAAAACCACCAGATGGCGCCATGTCAAAGTACAGTAGTTGTTTCTTTAGATGATGCTGCCCTTGGATCATGTAGCAGGATCTAGCTATTCATGACCAGCATTAAAAACATGTGAGAAAACATACCTTTTGCCCACCCCATTAAATTATGCAGAGTTGAAGCATTTAAGATCTCGATCTCTCTCTGTCTATAGGGTGTTTTACACTGGGCGATTATCGTGCAGACGAGCGTTCATATAACATGCACTTTAACATGTAAACAGGGCAGCGATCAGCAGATGAACAAGCAAACGCTCGATCATTTGCTGATCATATTGGTTTTAAAAAAAAGTAAAATATTATTGTTGTTGGCAGCATATCTCCCTGTGTAAACAGGGAGACGCGCTGCCGACATAATGTATGAGGACGAGTGATCGGAGTAACAACTGCTCGTCCCCATCCATAGCTCCGTGTGACTGGAGCAAACGAGCGCCAATCAACTACGTCTCTCTGATGGGCACTCGCTGCATCGGCAGAGTGTCGGCCTGTGTAAAAGGCCCTTGTCTATCTCGCCCTGTCTATATATATATATATATATATATATATATATATATATATATATATTATATCTCTCCCTCCACACTGGGCAATTATCGGGCATAGAACGCTTGTTGCCAATAATTGGCCTGTGTAAACATGGCAGCAAACGCTCGTTCATCTGCTGATCGTATAGTTTTATAAACCGTAAATATTATCGTTGTCGGCAACACATCTCCCTGTGTAAACAAGGAGACATGGGGACGAGCGAAAGGAGTGATGACCGCTCGTCGACGACCGATCAACGAGCTGTCTCATTTATTGGCGCTCATTGCACCGGCCAAAATTGCCGAATGTAATAGTCTTCTGTGGCTCTACCCCCCCCCCCCCCCCAGGTGTAACTAGATCTTGATACATGTGATGTATGACCTTGTAGAGTAGACCCGTCTTTCAGAGCCGGATGTGTCGCAGTGCTTGTTTGGTGCTGTGCAGCAGACTGGAAAGAGGATTGATTGTGGGGAGCTTGTGTATGTGCCAAAACTGCAGTACATCTTTCTGGAATACTGAAGACAAGGTGTGCTGCTGTGATATGGATTAGCAGTCGACTCAGCACAAACTTTGATGTTTAAGATGTTTATTCCACTCGAAATGGGCCTAGATTCTGTCACTGGATATAACAATATTTGTCTATATAGAGGCTGCATAGACGATATAGTCCAGTCTATACATACATTTAGTATCTACATCACACGTGTATCCTGTTGGCTGCACCTCATCCAAGGCTCGCGGTCCATATAAGACTCTACCCTGCCGCTTGTCTAACAGCCAGGGGTCAGCAGACTCTCAATAAAGGGGCAAATAATTGTTGCTCATTTCAACATCTTTTTCCTTTCATTATTTTCAGTTTTATTTTTATCCAGTTTTCATTTTAACCCATTGTGTTTCATGTTTCTTTTGTTTTAACATTCATTACTTTGCTTCCATTCTTTAGCCCATCGCATGTACCTTAGTCCTATGGAAAATGTCCTTGTCAGTCGATTGCTCACACCAACACACTCTTCCTTAGTCAGGAGCAGGAGTACAGCCATGCTTAATGAATCATGTCATTCCATGTCAGGTAATGTGGTATGTAAATCAGAGTATCAATGTATAGAAAGTTTGATCGTTTCATCGCTATGAGTTCGTAAACCATTGGAGATTTATATACAGCATCAAAAGCACCAATGTTGTGGAATGGTGTTTAAAGGGAACCTGTCACCAGCATTTCCCCTATTAAACCAGCAATACCTGGTGATAGTGGGTGAAAAATCATTTCTATATAACCTATAATTGTCTTCTTAGTCGGCTCTGTAGCTTTAGTATTCAGTTTTTTTAGTGTTCCCACACCGTATGCTAATGAGCATGAGTCAAATCTTCGCTTTCAAAGAGTCAAATCTTCGCTTTCAAAGAGTCAAATCTTCGCTTTCAAAGAGTCAAATCTTCGCTTTCAAAGAGTCAAATCTTCGCTTTCAAAGAGTCAAATCTTCGCTTTCAAAGAGTCAAATCTTCGCTTTCAAAGAGTCAAATCTTCGCTTTCAAAGAGTCAAATCTTCGCTTTCAAAGAGTCAAATCTTCGCTTTCAAAGAGTCAAATCTTCGCTTTCAAAGAGTCAAATCTTCGCTTTCAAAGAGTCAAATCTTCGCTTTCAAAGAGTCAAATCTTCGCTTTCAAAGAGTCAAATCTTCGCGTGCAAAGAGTCAAATCTTCGCGTGCAAAGAGTCAAATCTTCGCGTGCAAAGAGTCAAATCTTCGCGTGCAAAGAGTCAAATCTTCGCGTGCAACGAGTCAAATCTTCGCGTGCAACGAGTCAAATCTTCGCGTGCAACGTCCTTTTCATTCCTCAAGTCTTTCCGAGTTTACCCCGCCTCCTTACTTTTGATTGACAGCTCCACGCCTTCCCCCAGCACACAAAATCCTGCGCTTGTACGTTGATGTCCTATTCTGGTATGTGCGCAGTGGCGTAACTACCGCCGTAGCAGCAGTAGCGGCTGCTATGGGGCCCGCAGCATGAGGGGGCCCGTGTCGCCCGCCGGCACGGGCCCCCACCATGGCCGGAGGCTCCGCTAGCAGCCGCTATGGCTGCTACAGCGGGACGCCACTGAACACTACGGCAGAGCAGGGAGGTATCTCGGGTTTTAACTTGCTGCCCGCGCGATCGGGCAGCAGAATGTCGGGTCTCCGGCTGTCAGTGACTGCCGGGGACCCTGAGGAGAGGATAGAAGCAGCTTTCGCTGCTTCTGTCTTCTCTGATCTTGTACACAGCGCTCAATGAACGCTGTATATAGGAATAGAGGCAGCAGCGGCGCTGTCTCTATTCCTCCCGGTGATCATGTGACTGGTCACATGATCGCCGGGTGCCGTTAGTGGCAGGCTGCTGCTGGGTCTTACAAGACCCAGCACAGCTCTATTAGTGACAATCGTCACTATGAGAGGGCTGATTTCCCCTGTAACTGGGGCTGCTGTGCAGCCCCAGTTACAGTGGAAAAACATGGTGTAAAAGAAAGAAAAAATATATATAAAGTTCCCCAAAGGTCTTCTTTGACCTTTGGGGGACAGACCATAGTAATAAAAAACTAATAAAGTAAAGTGCAAAAAAAATTTAAATAATAAATACACATAAAATACCCACCCCAAAAAAAAAACATCCCCCCCCCCACCAATCATTGACGTAACGCTAGCGCAGACCCAATTACCCTAATATAGACATGTAATATATAAAAATTTACGGTAGACAATGGCGATCACAAATAAAAGGTCTATTTTAGGGTAAAACTATGTTATTACCCAAAAAAAAATAGCTGAAATGTAAAAAAGCTTATTTTTTTACTATTATTTTCAAACTTTATGAATAAAAATTCTAAAATAGCAAAAAAGGTGTGTATAAAAACGATAAAAAATGAAACCTGCATTGTCTACGGAAAAAACGTCGCAAAAATCACGTCGTTAGCCCAACAAATAAAAAAGTTATAGCCATTTAACTAACGTCTGCTAAAAATGGCTAAACGGTGTCTGGTCCTGAAGGCGCAAAATAGAGCAAAAGACATGTATCCCCCTCTCCACAGGACATGTATCCCCCTCTCCACAGGACATGTATCCCCCCCCCCTCTCCACAGGACATGTATCCCCTCTCCACAGGACATGTATCCCCCTCTCCACAGGACATGTATCCCCCTCTCCACAGGACATGTATCCCCTCTCCACAGGATCTCCACAGGACAGGGGATACATGTGTGATCGCTGGCAGCGATAGGGGGAACGGGGGACTGAAAGTCCCCTGAAGTTCTCCATCACAAACCTCGGACTTCCGGGGTCTGTGTCGGCAGCTCCGGAGAAATTAATGGAGCGCCGGTCGTGCTTGTGCGAATGCGTGACCAGCGCTCCTTTCATTTTTATTGAGCTGCGCAGACGCCGGAAGTCAGAGGTTAGTCATGGAGAAGTTCAGGGGACTTTCAGTCCCCCGTTCTCCCTATCGCTGCCAGCGATCACTCATGTATCCCTTATCCTGTGGAGATCCTGTGGAGAGGGGATACATGTATTTTGTAGGACACACTGTAGGTCGCATTTTTTTGGGAGGGGGGACGCTGTATGGCGTTCCCTACAGGGGGGGGACGCTGTATGGCGTTCCTTACAGGGGGGGGGGTGGCTGTATGGCGTTCCCTACAGGGGGGGAGCTGTATGGCGTTCCCTACAGGGGGGGAGCTGTATGGCGTTCCCTACAGGGGGGGAGCTGTATGGCGTTCCCTACAGGGGGGGCTGTATGGCGTTCCCTACAGGGGGGGCTGTATGGCGTTCTCTACAGGGGGGGGCTGTATGGCGTTATCTACAGGGGGGCTGTATGGCGTTATCTACAGGGGGGCTGTATGGCGTTATCTACAGGGGGGGGGCTTTAAAAAAGGCACTATCTACAAGGGGGGGGTTGTGTGACACCCAGGGGAGGGGGGGCCCCAGTCAAAAGTTTGCTATGGGGCCCAGTCTTTCCTAGTTATGCCCCTGTATGTGCGCACAAAGGGACGCCGGATTATTACGATAAAAAGCACTAAATGTTTGCAGACCGTTATTTTCAGTCGGAGGAGGAGTTTAGGAGAGTGGATAACGGCAATGAACTTTTGATAGCAGCGGCCAGTGAGGGATAAGTAAAGTTCAATAGGTGAAATCCTGGTGACAGATTCCCTTTTAAGTGACCTTCTCTAGTGCTAGTAGTGGATGTGCTGGTGCACTACAAGCCTTTCTCCAGTTTATGAAATCCAGTGATGTCACCTTCTATGTCAGTGGGGAACAATTTTGGGACACTAGTTAGCAGCACTTTCGAAGAGTTACTTATCGACTGTGCATATGTAAATGTATTTTTACAAGGGTTTACTTTGAAAAAAAAATTAATTTATAATAATTCTACTTCTGTACATTATAAATGGATTCATATGGAATAGTAAGGCCCTGTTCACAGTTTTTTGCAGGCAGAAAATTCTGCCTCAAAATTCCGTCTGGAGTCCGATTTTGATCTGACTGCGCGCCATTTGCCGTGTTTTTCGCCCACGGCCATTGTGCACCGTGGGCAAAAACACTGCGAAATACGCTTTTCTCTGTGGGAGCTCAGAGACGTAAACGCCCGAAGATAGGGCATGTCGCTTCTTTTTCCCACGAGACTGTTTTTCCGCTCGCGGGGAAAAAAAACACCTCCCCTCCCATTGAATTCAATGGGAGGCATTTTCGGCCGTTTTTTGGCGCTTTTTCCGCCGCAATTTCCGCAGAAAAAAACTGTGTGAACAGAGCCTAAAGACAGAACATCTGCCTCCAGACAAAAATCACAAAAACAGACCATATTCACACTTGCATTCGAGTTATTGGACATATCCTATCCTTAATCTATATAACTTTTATTATATCATTCATTCATTCAACCTTTTTTTTTTTTTTACTCCATTCTTTTTGATCCTTCACTGTTTTTTTTAATTTAGTTTGCATTTTTATTTTATCCTTGCAAAGCTCTGTTCATGCTAGTGTCATAAGTTCCAGCTTTACAGTATGCATAATAGATCATTTACGCTATTCCGCACGTCAAAAAGCAGTGGAAACTTGATGGAACTGAAGAACCTAACGCCATTGTGAACATTTTGAATTAAAAATGTGTACACACATTTTTTTTTTCTTAGATATAGACATTTTTAATGTCCATTTTTAAAAAGGGTTTTTAATCGCACTACAAATGAATTTCATTTATACAGCAGGCATGTGATTTGCAAGGAGATTTTTCGACTTGTTGGAACAGTAGATCCCACCCAATATCTCTAGTAGGTTAGCTAGATTCAATTTTTGTTAGTTTTGAGTTGTGTGCGTTACGTAATAACGTCATTTTTTAGATGAGTAAATAATCCTAACCACTGTTCATGTCTCCTTTATTTAAGTGCTTTGTACTGAACCACACTAAGCTGTTTCCAATATAAACAAGTGTTATAGGCAATGAGACAGGAGAAATGACAAAGTGCACTGTGATTCACTAAACTAAACAATATATAAGAAGCATTCGGCTTGTTACTAAAATGTATTTGTTGTTTTTACATATTTGTGTTTCCCTTTTTCTTTCCTCCTCTATGAACTTCTTCCTATATGTTCCTCTATTTCTTGCCTTTATACTATAACTCTTTAGTTTTCCATGTGTGTCCTCGTGTAGCCCCTGCTAGTCCTCTTAAATCTCCCTTCAAAGCTTCACCTGCACGGAGTGCTGATAGAAGAAAGACCCCATCGTCCCCTAATGGAACAGAAGGAATCAAAACGCCTACATCTCCTGAGTCAAAACAAGTATGTCATCCATTTGTAAGCACTAATCCACATATCCCCAAATAGCTCCATCAAGACTATTAAACTATCCCGCACTTCATACTTTTATAATTTTATTTCAATCTTTTGGGGGATGGGGGGGATGGACCCAACTATCACCATAACTGAATATGTAATGGTTTACATGGCTTTACTATGTTTCTTGCAAAGCAAAAGCTGAAATTCAAAACCAGATAGTAAAATTATCATTCCATGTGCTTTGTAAAATGAAGTAAATATAGTACTCTGCACAATTTTAATTCTCAGCCAGGATCCATCAATTGCACTTATCACTTTACTTGCCCTTCCTGCACTTGACACATTTGAAAATCTTTGACATGTTATTAAGACTTGTCAAAATAAGATATCAGTTGAACTCTATTAGTAGATACCGCCACCAATCACTAGAACAGCGAGACCACTGTGCTCTAGTTGACTGGGCGTTAGGGTCCCATTTCTTTAATGGAGGGCCCCATTAGCTTCAGTCTAGTACAGGGGTCTCAAGCACACGGCCCGCGGTTGTCATCTGTGGCCCGCGGGACACAGAGCCGCTAGTATCTGCTCTGCTCCGGGACTCTTTTGACATCGCTGTCCACATGTGGCAGCATTTGCGGAGGGCACTGTGGCAGCATCTGCGGAGGGCACTGGCAGCATCTACAAGTGGGTGTGTGGCAGTATCTAAAGAGGACACTGGCATTATCTAGGGGTGTGTGGCATTATCTACAGAGGGCACTATGGCATTATCTACAGAGGGCACTGTGGCACTATATATAGAGGACTCTGTGGCACTATCTAAAAAGGGGCTGCCCAATCTTGACATTTGTGTGTCTGCCAAACACTGCCAACTGAGCCGCCGGACTGCATTTAGCGACACTTAAACTAGAAAACTGCATTGTTGAAATAAGCACGTGGAGAATGCTCTCATTTTAAACCTAGCGGTATTATTACTATAATAATAATACTACATTACTATAATATATAGTGTTATAGTATTTCAAATAACTAATTGATTAACAATAATTTTGTATTGTATCAAATTTGAAAGCAATGTGTCCCGTCAACTTCCCATTTTTTTCTATATGTGGCCCACTTACCTGGCCGATTTTGAAACCACTGTTCTAGTATAAGGCAAACTCAGAGTGAAGCCGAAGGCGTGGCGGAGTGGGAAGCTCAAAGGTTCATGCGCCTTTAGCAATTGATACACCGGTGTGGTCTTAAAAAAAACTTATGGTGCTTACCTGCTATCTATTTCTTCAATGTTAGCTGCTTTTAGCACTGAATTGTCTATAGATTAAAGACGTTATCAAATAGGCAACCCGAACAAATGTAGCCAACGTTGCTACACGGTGCCGTCCGTAAACTATGGAAAAAGAAAAACGCTATCCAGGACACATCCAGCACACGTTGCGGTGAAAAAAATTATATAAATTTTAAATTTGTTTTATACATATATATACATAAATGTTTTGTATCATTTTGTTGGAATGTGCTGTTCAAATTTTTGTTGTGTTTATGTGATTTCATATATGTGGGGTTAGTGACTGCCTCCACTTTTGTTCTTGCACTCCTCCCATTCTGCCCTGGCTGATTTTAGTTAGTTTAATACTGGTTCCTACCATCCCCAGATTGGTCTGCTTAGTAAACAATTTCTTAGTTGGTCTGCTATGAGCTTGATCTATATGATAAGTATTGGGCATATAAAAACTTTGTTTACAGGTTTACTCAACGTTTGAGCTTCATGCCGAGATCTGTTCTTTTCCACCTATATTATGTATAAGTAAATCGTTTATTATACTTATTAGGTATATTATATATATAAAACAAACTTATATATTTATATTTGTAACTTTGTATGTGTGGAATATAACCTATTGTACCCCCTTTTGTATGCCTGGCCAGGTGGTATTTTAATTGTTCTATTCCTTTTTCTTGGCAATAGCCTATGGAATGGGTTTCACTTTCTCTTTTTTTTTTTTTTCTAACATATTTATAATAAACTTAAATTGATATCATTTATTCACCCTGACGTGTGCTGGATATGTCCTGGATAGCACTTTTTTTTTTTTCTTCTTCACTGGATGGTCTATATTGGGGGTCAGCAACCTTCGGCACTCCACCTGTTGTGAAACTACAACTCCCAGCATACCCTGACAAGCCAGAGGCTTTATTTCAGCCAAAGGCTGTCAAGGCATGAGCGGAATTGGTTTCACAACAGATCGATTGACAAAGTTTGCTGACCCCTGATCTATGTGGAGTCTGAAGTAGACTTAAAGAGGCTCTGTCACCAGATTATAAGTGCCCTATCTCCTACATAATCTGATTGGTGCTGTAATGTAGATAACAGCAGTGGTTTTTACTTTGAAAAACAATCATTTTTGAGCAAGTTATGAGCTAGTTTAGATTTATGCTAATGAGTTTCTCAATGGACAACTGGGCGTGTTTTTACTTTTTACCAACTGGGTGTTGTACAGAGGAGTGTATGACGCTGACCAATCAGTGACTAATCAGTGTCCTACACTTCTCATTGAGCCAGCCCAGCATGATCCACAGCACAGTGTGATTGTGCAGTGAAAGAAGTAAACACGCCCAGTTGCTAAAAACACAATACACGCCCAGTTGTCCATTAGAAAGGCTCATTTGCATAAATATAAAATTGCTCATAACTTAGCCAGAAATGATCGTTTAAAAAAAACAAAAAAAAAACGTTACGGTTTTCTACATTGCAGCGCCGATCACATGCAATAGGAGATAGGGATTTGATAATCTGGTGACAGAGCCTCTTTAAATCTATCTCCTGTCTCATCAGAAACTCCGCTGCTGCCTTGTCTCGCTCAAATACTTTGCACTATAGCCCTATCTCTTCAGATTTGCTGCTCTGTTTAAAGAGGCTCTGTCACCAGATTATAAGTGCCCTATCTCCTACATAATCTGATTGGCGCTGTAATGTAGATAACAGCATTGGTTTTTATTTTGTAAAACGATCATTTTTGAGCAAGTTATGAGCAATTTTAGATTTATGCTAATGAGTTTCTTAAAGACCAACTGGGCGTGTTTTTACTTTTGACCAAGTGGGTGTTGTGAAGAAGTGTAAGATGCTGACCAATCAGTGACTAATCAGCCTCATACACTTCTCATTGTTCCAGCCAAGCTTCTTTCATTGCACAATCACACTGTGCTGTGGATCATGCTGGGCTGGAACAATGAGAAGTGTATGAGGCTGATTAGTCACTGATTGGTCAGCCTCATACACTTCTTTACAGTGTTATAAAATGCTTGCAGTGTTATGAAATGCAAGCAACTGAACTACCAATGATAGATAAAAAAATAAATAAATAAAATATCCGGTAAGCCACACATATTCTGAGGCAAATGACGGGGAAGCCTGAAGAGCCACCATAAACCTCCTACATGTCCAGATCTACCCTGTAACCTCAAAATGTATTAAACGGAGCCCCACCACTGTATTCTGACGTTTCTGTACAAATTCTCTAGATTTATTATTATTATTATTATTATTATTTTTGCCAATCTAATTTGCTGTGATTTTGTCGAAATATTATAGCCAGAAAAGATAAAGAAAGAAAAACGATTATCAACTCCTATCCCAGCCTGTGCCTTAGGTGCCCCAGTTCGAAGGTCGGAGTCTCCTGCAACACTGTCCAAGAGGTCACCTTCCCCTGCAACACCTAAGTATGAAAAGCAATACAACTGCCTGTGTTGAGTTGAATCCACAAACTCATCTGTACATTCTCCATTTTTAAGATCTTTTTGCATTCATACCAAATACAATTCCTTAATAAAATAACAATTCTGGAGCATCTATTATTAGAACTTCGCATTCTACCGTTTCTCTTTTTATTTCTCCTGGAAATGTATGAATAAATTGACAGCTGGTCATTACCATTCCCCTTATTAATGGGGTGCCCCTTCACATTCTGACAATGTCCAATCCGTGCAGACCATGTCAGACTGTGTGGAGACACTACCCATTGACCATTGGAATGGTAACACCCAGTTGTCAATTTTATTCATATGTTTCAAGGAGGGATAAAAGAGGAAATTCAAAACACAGATTTCTAATAAAAGATGCTCCAATTGTTATGTTATAGGAAATGCAATTGTTTACTAGAAAAAAAAAAAACATGTCCAGAACCCTAACAGGTCCTCTTTAAATATGTTGCCTGATGCTGATTGTAGGGGAAAATAAATTCTATTTTCTTGAAGGTAATATATAACTTCGGCATTGATCCAACTTTAAAGAGGGGCCAGCCCCCAGACTGCTGTGTGTATATAAGACTTTATGACCATAGCAACCCTAAGTTGCTAAACTTAAAGATGAGATTTCCGGTAGAAGACGTAAATTTCTGATCAAAAGGAAGTTAGTCATTCTCCATAACTCTTTGGTATATTTTCATTTTCAGATCACTTTCAAAATCTTACTCCCAGCCACCAGCTAGAAACAACAAGCAATACCCAGCATCCCCTGTCAAGTTTAAATCTAGTCCAAATCCCAGCCAGGATGCACCAAAAAAGAAGGCTGAGAAACATCAAACAACTCCTAAAACAGAAGAACACCCAGTGGAGTCGAAAAGTGAACCCACTAAACCTGACAAAACGGCTTCCCCTGGAGAGAAGAAAGAAGGAAATGAAAGTCAGTCAAGATATGAACAACTTTCCCTGTAGTAAACATGAATTTATGTTTCAAAGATATTTACTAAATGTTGATAAAACACAAGGTAGCAAATACTTCCCCAAACAGAGGAAAAAACATTCTAAGATAAAGGCCCAGTTCACACTGTTGTTGTTTTACGCTGATTTTGACACAGAAACCACATCGGTATCTGCGGCAAATATAGGCAGAGACAGTCTCCAATTTATTTCAATGGGAGGCGGAGGCGGCGTGGTCCCGTCCCCCCCGGCGGTTTTTAGCAGATTGCGGGCAAAAAGTGGCGCATAAGTCGTGGAAAGAAATTGCAGGCAGGTCAAAATCTGACACAAAACTCCTGAAAGAATTTTGAGGCAGATTTGTATGCCTACAAAAAAACTCTGCGTGACCATGGTCAAAGGGGGAAATCGAATTGGTACATGTAAACCTGTATTTAACTTTGTAGAGCCTTTGTTATCAGTAACATTGCAGTAAAGTCCTCCTATGAATCTTTATTGTTGCCAATGGCAAAATGAGGCACAATCCAGGAAATGTGGAATAGGGGTGGCTTGAAAAGAAAACGGCTAATTTCTTTGTAAATGCACGTAGCTGATAGAACTAGTGTTGAGCAAGATCAGGTTACCATATTTTATCAAAATTTTTTTTTAAAATGAAGCTTCAATTTAGAGACTATTTCAAGGGACGCTATTCTTCCTAAAGGTGTTTTCAGGGACTTTGATACTGATGAATTATCCTTAGGATAGGTCATCAATATCAGATCGGTGGGGCCCGGCACCCCCACGATCAGCTGTGAACACTACGGCCAAGCAGAGGGTAGTGGCTGTGCCTGGTAATGCAGCCATTTGCAGCTCAGTCCAATTTAGCTTCAGAACCAAGCACAGTCACACTATTGAATTTACGGAGCTGTGCCTGGTAAGCAATGAAGAGGCCATAGTGCTCGGTGTGTGTGCTTTATGACCGCTGCGATAAATGGAAGTCAACTGACAGAGAAATGTCAGAAGTCTCAAAAGTGATGAGGTAGAGCCATGGAGTGTCTGGGAGAGCCATACAGAGCCGTATTGTGTATATGATCGATAGGGTGGCTATCCTGCCTCATATAGGCCTCCTGGCAGTACAATAGAGGTGTCATTATCTTGCCGACCCTCTTATGATAATGTACTGACTCTTCTCAACCTAGAACAGTTCATATACCAAAGCCAACAAGAGAGCAACAGAAAGTGTCAGCCTATTGTGCAAATAAATAAAAACAAAAAAAACACCAAAAGTGAAAAAAGTTTAGAATAAAAACCTGATTTATATAATATGTACTTTTCTGATATTGCCTTTAACCCCTTAATGACCAGGCCATTTTGCGCGTTAATGACCAAGGATTATTTTTTGTTTTCTCATGGTCGCATTCCAACAGTCATAACTTTTATTCTTTTCCGTCGACGTAGCCATATAAGGGCTTGTTTTCTGCGGGACAAGTTGTATTTTGCAATTGCACCATTTTTGGATGCATATAATATATCGATTAACTTTTAACAACTTTATTTTAGGAGAGAATTGAAAATAAGCAGCTATTCCAGCATTGATTTTCACGTTCTAAATTTACGTCGTTTACTATGCGGCGTAATTAACATGTTACCTTTATTCTATGGGTCGGCACGATTACAGGGATACCAAATATGTATAGGTTTTGTTTTCCTACGTTTGCACAATAAAAACCCTTTTAGAAAAAAATTCCCTATTTTTTGCATCACATTTTTATTTTTCAGTCAATGTGGGCTTGATTTTTGTAGGCTAAGGTGTAGTTTTTATTAGTACTATTTTGAGGTACTTAGGACTTATAGATTAACTTTAATTTTTTTTTATGGGGGGAATGGGAGAAAAGAGAATTTTTGCAGTTTTTTTTTTAGATGCCGTTCATCCTGCGGTTTAATTGTTAATTTTATTGTTCCAGTCGTTACGATCGTGGGGATACCATATATGTGTATGTGTTATTTGTTTTGACCCTTTTACTAAATACTAAACCCTTTTATTTTGACTGTAATATGTTGTTGTTTTTTTTCTTTTTTTTCTTCCATAAACATTATTTAACTGCTTTACATTTAGTTTTTTTAGTCCCACCAGGGGACTTCACCATGCGATCTGCTGATCGCTTATACAATCCTTTGGTATATTAAAGCATTATTGCCTGTCAGTGTAAAACTGAAAGGCACTCTATTAGGCCATGCCTCCGGCATGGCCTAATAGGCAGTTCCTGAATGCAGATCTGGGGGTCTTTGTTAGGCCCCCAGCTGCCATGGAAACCCAACGGCGCCCCTCGATTTCTTTGCAGGGGCGCCGATGGGGTGACGGAGGGAGCTCCCTCCCCCTGTCAAACACATTAGATGTCACCGTCGCTATTGACAGCGGCATCTAATGGGTTAAACTTCCGGAATCGGAGCGCGCTTCGATTGCGGCAGGAGCCAGGCTGTGTATAACAGCCGTGCTCCTGCCGCTGATCGTGTGGGTACACTGGCAGAGGACGGATATCCGTTCTTCGTCGTTAAGAGGTTAAAGGAACGCTCTGGGCAAAACGTATACATTGTTATATGTAGTGAAGAGTCTGAGAGAGGGAGTTATGACATAAGGATTCACAGAACACCAAAAAAAGAGAATCCCTGTGTCATGCTCCACCTTCTGAGCCTTGCAATATGTTTTTCCTGGAGTGTTCAGGCCCTTTTACATCACCAATAATCGGCCGGTGCAGCGAGCGCCAATCAACGAGACATCGTTGATCGGCGCTCGTTTGCTCCTGTTACACGGAGCTATGGATGGGGACGAGCGGTCGTTACTCTGATCGCTCGTCCCCATACGTCGTTCTGTTGGCAGCACGTCTCCTTGTTTACACAGAGAGATGTGCTGCCGACGACTATAATATTTAACTTTTTTTTAAAACTATACGACCAGCAGATGATCGAGCGTTTGCTCATTTTTCTGCTGATCACTGCCCTGCTTATACAGGGCAATTAGCGGTAACGAGCGTACTGTGAACGATCGTCTGCCTGATCGCCTAGTGTAAAACCCTCTTAAGGCCGGGTTCCCACGTAGCGTAAATGCTGTGGAATTTCCGCATAGAAGGAATGGGGTAAGTATCGACTGTTTTTGTTTTTTCAAGCACTGCTTTCTGCAGCAGAAATTCCATCTGAAAAACCACACCACAATGTGGTGCGATTTTATTTTTTGGATGGGAGGTGCTGCGGGCTTCCAGGCCGTGTACGCTGCGCAGTTTTTATGCAGCGTATCCGACCCGTGGGAACCCAGCCTTATACTAATGGGTTTAATTACTCCTAGCACTATTGTTAATGATCCTTCTTCGTGTTGATGACTGGTCAAAAGTCATCCGGACCCCAAAGAAGCTTCCCTCTATATTTTTGTGAATAGATAGTTGTCGTTTTTTTAAAATTAACATAAAAACAATGGTAAGAAATCTAATCTAGTACCCATTATTACAGAATGGCTGTGTGAACATGTAGCAGGGGGGTGCTTTATATTTTGGATGAGTCTACATTGGCTAGTTGTTTCATTATAATGAGAACTGATTCTGATTCACACTATTACAGAGAATATTCTATTCCTGTTTTAGGTTCCAGCAAGATAACAGCAGGTACAACTGACGCAGATGAGGCAGGAAAAATCCTAGCTGAGAGGAGGCGTCAGGCCCGCCTGCAGAAAGAGCAGGACGAACAGGAGAGACGTGAACGGGAGGAAGTAGAAAGGTATGTCAGTAATCACTTATAAGCTCACTGTATCTTAAAGAGGCTCTGTCACCACATTATAAGTGCCCTATCGCCTACATAAGGAGATCGGCGCTGTAATGTAGGTGACAGCATTTTTATTTATTTAAAAAAACGATCTATTTTAAACCACTTTATGAGCGATTTTTAGCTTTATGCTAATGAGTTTCTTTATGCCCAAGCTGACCAATCATCGTCATGCACTTCTCTCCATTCATTTACACTGCACTAGCGATATAGATATATCGTTATGTGCAGCTACATACACAAACACTAACATTACTGTAGTATCCTGATAATGAATATACATCACTACCAGCCTGGACGTGATGTTTATTCAGAATCCTGACACTTCTGAATCTATTCTGTGAGATTCCAGCAAGGCAAGTGTAATCTCGCGAGATTACGATGTAACCTGTCATTTCAAACAAGATTACGCTTGCCTTGCTGGAATCTCACAGAAAAGATTCAGAAGTGTCAGGATTCTGAATAAACATCACGTCCTGGCTGGAGGTAATGTATATTCATTGTCAGGACACTGCAGTAATGTTAGTGTTTGTGTATGTAGCTGCACATAACTATATCGCTAGTGCAGTGTAAATGAATGGAGAGAAGTGTATGACGCTGATTGGTCACTGATTGGTCAGCGTCATACACTCCTCTGTACAACGCCCACTTGGTCTAAAGTAAAACACGCCTACTTGGGCATTAAGAAACTCATTAGCATAAAGCTAAAAATCGCTCAAAGTGGTTTAAAATAGATAGTTTTTCTAAATAAAAAGCATTACGGTCACCTACATTATAGCGCCCATCTCATTATATAGGAGATAGGGCACTTATAATGTGGTGACAGAGCCTCTTTAAGAGAGTAGACTAAACTATAAAGGAGGATGGTTTAAGATGACCGGGCCATGTCTGATCATATAAATGGTCTTCGATCAGAGCATATGCTTTTAGCTTTTGGAAAGCTGTCTAATAATGCAATTTCTTTCAGACACTGCCACCATTATGACACACTGTGACTGCACCATATTTAAGAACACCATCTCAGACATTCCTTCTCGCTATGCTCTTCTTGCATATTTCCATTCTTGATATTCGGGCTCATGCAGACGGGCGTGTATCCCGTCCGTGTGACTGCTGTTAAAACAACGGCCGTCACACGGACTCATGTATTTCAATGGGGCCGTTCACACAAGCGTGTGAAGGGTCCTTGGAAAAATAGGACATGTCCTATTTTACTGCGTGTCACGCATCCCTCTATAGACTCTAGTCTATGGGGGATCCGTGACAATGGGTAGCCTTAAAATCACATACTCCTTTCCTTCAACATTTTTTTTTTATTTTTTGTGCGCAGCATCGATCGCATACTGGGTCCTGTCCCTTCCTTTTTGTCTTTTTTTTTTTTTGGAAGATATATGGTACATTTCTAGACCGATCACAGGATCTAAAGTAAAAACATTCCCCTGCCCTGTCTCTCCTTCACCTCTGCACTGTGGCTCTGAGGTCCTACAAGAAGCCTTTGTGGTGACACTGGTCAGGGCCTACTTACCCATCCTCTAGAAGTTTACCTCTCTGCCAGGGGCGTAACTAGGAAAGACTGGGCCCCATAGCAAACTTTTGACTGGGGCCCCCCTCCGCTGGGTATCCCACAACCCCCCCTGTAGATGGTGCCTCCCTATAGATGGTGCCATACACAGCCCCCCTGTAGATGGTGCCATACACAGCCCCCCTGTAGATGGCGCCATACACAGCCCCCCCCCCTGTAGATGGCGCCATACACGGCCCCCCCCTGTAGATGGTGCCATACACGGCCCCCCCTGTAGATGGCGCCATATAGCCCCCCCCAAAAAAAAACGGGCTATAGTTTGTCCTACAAAAGAGATGTATCCCCTATCCACAGGATAGGGGATACATGTGTGATCGCCGGCAGTGATAAGGAGAACGTGGGACCAAGAGTCCCCCGAAGTTCTCCATGACAAACCTCGGACTTCCGGCGTCTGCGCAGTTCAATAAAAATTAAAGGAGCGCTGGTCACGCATGCGCACAAGCGCGACCGGTGCGCAAGTCATTTCTGTGAAGCTGCAGACAGACCCCGGAAGTCCGAGGTTTGTCATGGAGAACTTCGGGGGACTCTCGGTCCCCCGTTCTCCTTATCGCTGGGCGTCCCATCGATCACACGTATCCCCTATCCTGTGGATAGGGGATGCATGTCTTTTGTAGGAATAACCCCTTCAGTGGCGTCGCGCTGTAGCAGCCATAGCAGCTGCTAGCGGAGCCTCCGGCCATGGGGGGGCTGTGCCGGCGAGTGGCACGAGCCCCCTCATGGTGCGGGCCCCGTAGCAGCCGCTACGGCTGCTATAGCGGTAGTTATGCCACTGCTCTCTGCTGTCTGTTCAACAACGGATTCACAGATTCAGTGACCTCTTGAAAGGTGAAACCTAAAAGCATCACTGAAATACTCCTCCATATGATAGTTTGCGTGGTTCTATTAGATGGAATACTTTGTAAAATTCATGCCTGATTATTGCTCATATCTCATGCGCACAAATCACTTAAATTAAGGGTTTATTCCTATTTTATTTTTTTCTTCTCCTCACCTTTTTTACTTCTTACCCACTATGCCAGCCCAATGACCCTGCTTCTTCCTGGAGAATAAAGATCTCTCGCCTATTGCTTTCGGTACCCCCTACAGCCTCCTGTAGTCCATTTTCTTAATGGGAGCTAATACTAGGCTTCATTCCTACAATACCATGCGATTGTCTCTTCGTAAATACCGCTGTTGCCACCTCCTTCTTCTCCTCTGTGTTTTGCACTGCTTCTTCTTGTTTTAATGTTATATATAACTTGTTCTAAACAAAAATTCTAGAATGAAATACTTGCTGATTGATGCTCGTGGATTTAGTCTCAAATTTAATACTTCTGTACAGGCAAAAAATGGAGGAGGATAAAAGAAAAGCTGAAGAAGAGAGGCGCCGCTTAGAAGAGGAAGCACGACTTCTGGCTGAAAGAAAAAAACAAGAGGAGGAGGAAGCCAGAATAAAATCTGAGGAAGACGCTAAGACACGAGCAGAGGAGGAACGTCTGCAGAAGGAAGCACAAGAAAAGCAATTGCAGGCCTACTTGGAAAAACAGGTTAATGAGATTTGTACTTCTAGGACTTGTAGCTTGAAAAACTGCCACATCAGCGGGAAGATAACCATGAAGGCGCGCAAGACGCCCACACATAAACACCCAAATAAAGCCTAGGTTTTATATAAGGGTACAAGTTGTGAGGGTGCCACTCATGGCCACATTGGGATACCAAATACAAGTTCCATTCCATAGTTGTTTGCCTATATTAAACAGAATTATTGATAATTACTGTAAAATATTCTATCCTTAAATGTACATGGAGTAAAAAAAAAAGCCCACATTTCTTTATAGAGCTTTCCCAATTACATTTCAAAACATGTTGTAACATCATGGGTAAAAGGTTTTCTAATTTGGCTGTCCCTTTCCATCATCTTTTTTTTTTTTTTTTATACCATTCGATGTTAATATGGATATGACAAAGCTGTTGTTATAATCCTTTAGTTGTACTTTTAAATTCAATTGCGTGCCATATTATGGATTTTGCAGAAGGAAGAGACTGAACTAAAAGCACGAGAAGCAGCAGAAGCCTTGAGAATAGAGAGGGAGCAGATCATTCAGCAGATTGAACAGGAACGTCTGGAGAGAAAAAAGGTATATTTAAAGTATTATTATGAATAAAGTTACCATGCGGCATATTTGAAATATCTGTGTGTATGTGACATTCCTGTGTCTTACACTTGAAATTAATGTCCACCATGTTGTTCTTAGGTCAAACATTTCTTAATATATCTGTATAGCAGTTGGGGCTCAGTGTTTCTGATACTGATCCTCTGCATAGACCTAGATTTAAATGATTACCTTCTGCCACCAACTAGGAGATGGTTGCATGTGTTACTGTGTACGTCGTATGCGGTGAGCTCCTAAGCTCCCTCTAGTGGTGGCAGAATTTTATCTTTTAACTGTATATATATATATATATATATATATATGCAGGGGATTTGGAGATCAAAATAGAACTCCAACTGCTATAAAGTTATACATTTTTTTTTCTTATACGCTTTACCCAATATTATTTTTCTTTAATTCATATTATAATGATATACTGTTTCTAAATGTTTGTCTCCAGAGGATTGATGAAATCATGAAAAGGACAAGGAAGAGTGAGGTAATAGAACCTAAGGTATGTTTCTCTGTTCATTTATCTGGAAAAAATGCAGTATAATAACATCTTGTACTTAACACTGTAATGCTCTGCTCATTCTAAACATATTTTCCATTAAATGAGGTTATAATATACTCTTACTGTTCTTTGAAATTAGCAGCATTTGTAAAATAGCATGTGATCTGAGGAAGAGTAAGTGCAGGTTTGAGAGGGAACACAGGCAGCTGGCTGAGGGTACCGGGTAGAAAGCAGGGGCCAGAGAAGAAGGGGTGCAATAACAAGAATATAGTATAGGGCTTTGTCACATTTATAAGTGGCCTATCTTGTTCATGATGTGATCGGCGCTGTAATGTAGATTACAGCAGTGTTTTTTATTTAGAAAAACTATCATTTTTGACAGTTATTACCTATATTAGCTTTATGCTAATGAGTTTCTCAATGGACAACTGGGCGTGTTTTACTTTTTGGCCAATCAGTGACCAATCAGCGTCATACACTTCTCTCCATTCATTTATACAGCACATAGCGTTATCGCTATATCGCTATGCGCAGCCACATAAACACACTATAACATTACTGCAGTGTCCAAACAATGAATATACATTACCTCCAGCCAGGACGTGATGTGTATTCAGAATCCTGACCACTTCTCTGCGATGCACAGCGAGATCTCGCTGTAAATGATAGCTTACAGTGTAATCTCGCGAGACTACGCCTGCTATGCTGTAAATCACAGAGAAGTGGTCAGGATTCTGAATACACATCCCGTCCTGGCTGGAGGTAATGTATATTCATTGTCCGGGCACTGCAGTAATGTTAGTGTTTGTGTATGTGACTGCACATAGCGATATAGCTATATCGCTATCTGCAGTGTAAATGAATGGGGAGAAGTGTATGACGCTGATTTGGTCAGCGTCATACACTCCTCTCCGCAACGCCCACTTGGTCAAAAAGTAAAACACGCCCAGTTGTCCATTGAGGAACTCATTAGCATAAAGCTAATATAGGTCATAACTCTTTGTAGGACAATCCAATATGAAATTCTGTCTAGGAGAGTGAATATTTAGGTATTTGGAAGCCCATGTAAACCCTATAGAGTCTCTCGCTCAATGCCATAGTTTCCAGAATGCCAGCAAATATTCAAATGAGAATTTTGAAGGCTGAAGTGGAGAAGGATTCCATGTGAACAGCAGTTGAACATGAGTCAGGCGGTTCTAAGATTATCTTAATTATTTATTCACAGAAGGAAGAGCCAAAAACAGACATTCAGATGTCTTTAAAAGGTGATAATCTAGAAAAGGATGATGAAAAAGGTAAGATAACATGATAATTCACCCTCCGAGTTGAATGTGTTAGGCTTTGCTCACACTAGAGTTCAGAGCCATCGCTATTCTTGCCGTCAAATCTATAAGAGCCCCCAACGGACCCCATTAAAGGTCAGTTGGGTCCGTCAGTGGCAGTTTTAGATCAATCAGTGTCCTGTCGTTCTAGGACACTAGTGTGATTAGAATCTTAAACTTATTCTGGTGGAGAAATATATATGTAGAATAGTAACTACTGTGTAGCCATAGACTTCAAGGGAATCTGTCACCCAGATAGGTTTCCTATATTCAAGTGTCTATACGGTAGGACAGGGAAGCAAATGGACAGGACTGGATTCTTTTTGTTTTTGTGTTTTTTAATATAATAATTCTATTATAACAAAAATGTGAGAGTAATGTGAGACAGTCTTCCACCACTGCACAACATGCCAAATAGCAAGTTAGTGCACAGTAGTAAGAGCAATATTGAAATACATTTTAGATTCTTCGTATATGAAGGGGAGGGGGGGCTATAAGAATCATCCGTAATCAGAATTGTAGTAAATGAACATGTCATATTTTTTCACTTCTTTTATATCCTGTTTTTCTGATAACTGTCTAATGATTTCCTAGGTCAACTCAATGGGTTTTTAGCACATGTGGAAAATAAAGCACCAGCTATTACAATCATTGAATCAAAGCCTCGAGAACTGTTCCCAAGTGGCCTGAAGACAAATTTGGGCACCATCCATCTTGATGTGCTTGAAGGGAAATGTAACAGCTTGGATGATTCCACTGATGAAGTTCAGTCAATGGATGTGAGGTAACCAACCTACGTGACTTTCTTTCCACTGTGTAATAGCAACGCAAAAGACAACCACTGGGTTCACACGGCACAGATTTTGTTTCAGATTTTCAACGTGGATTTCCGCAACAAATCTGCGACGTGTCAACTCAGCCTTAAAGAGTAACTGCCGTTTTAGCAAACTTTTGACCTTTTAGAAGTTTTGATCAATGGGGGTCCCGGTGCCAAGACCCCTATTGATCGCCAAAACGAATGGGTTGAAGCACTCACCCAAGCTCTTTGTCTGCGATCGGCAATCCTAATATGCCTGAAGACGGGCTCACAAAGTCTGAGTGCATCTTAGGCTTTTTGGTATATTCTTTTTTTAAGTCCCACTAGGGGACTTGACTATGCAACTTATGTAGTGCAGTGTATTACGCCCGTCAGTGTAAAACTGACAGGCATCCTATTAGACACTGGCAGGGCCTAACAGAAGTACAAAGATGGTCGAACTGGGAGCCTTCATTAAGTCCCTATTAGGCGAACGCGTCGCAGGTGTGCCAATGAGGGTAACCGAGAGAGACCTCCTCTTCCTGTGTAAAACATTTAAGTGGCGCAGTCGCTATTGACCGTGACATCAGAGGGGTTAAAAAAAACGGGATCGAAGGTTCCTCTGATCACTGTTGTTGGAACAGGAGCACGGAAATCATTAAACAGCTGAGCACCTGCTATACTTGTGCCAGGCTTCTGCCGTAGCACTGTAGAAAATGTGTATACAGGAGAATAAAGCCCCTTAGACTGCATGCACACTTCCGTCGGCCCTTGTACGGCTGCTAATGATGGTTCCGTGAAACACGGACCGCACACGGATGGCTTACGTGTGCAGTCCGTTGGTTCACGGACCAAATCAATCAAAAGGCCAAGACTGTTCCGTCAAAAACAGAACAGGAGTAGGACCTGTCCAATTTTTGACGGAACGGCCGCACGGTTCCGTTAAAACAGCGGGAGTGTGCATGGCCCCATTGAAATGAATGTGCCAGAGTGCCATCAGTTAAAACAAAGGATAGCGCCCTTATGAAAAAAAAATCTGAAGTGGGCATGAGGCAAAATGGGGCATATTTTGCTGCGTTTTTCGCAATGTTAGGATTTAGACATCTCCTCTGAAAAACGCAGAAATTCTGGCCACTTTTCGCAGCATGAATTGAGATGCTGCGGTCTGAAAAATACGCACCGCAGGTCAATTTCTGCTCTGAATTTTTACGCAGCGTGTGGATGAGATTTGTTAAATCTCATCCACTATGCTGCTACTGTATTCTGCAGCATTTTTTACGGCCGAAATTCCGGCCGGAGAAAACGGGGCAATTCCGCAGCGTGTGGACGAGCCCATAGGGGTTAGAGAAGGTTTTGATTATCTGCTTCTAAAAAGATTGTCTATTGTTACAATAGGAATGCACAATTCGGCTGGGTGGTTTTATTATGACTTTGGCCCAATCTGAGGTTCTGATTTGTTTCCATCATCATCTGAACTCCCAACTTCAGATACAAATTTTTACATTATATGTCCTAATACTTTTGAACAATTATATTTTTGATGTTACTATTAAAGTATAAAAGAATCTTCTATTTGTGTCCATAGTCCCGTATCTAAAGAAGAACTTATATCCATCCCAGAATTTTCACCATTGAATGACCACAATCCTGGCGTGTCATTGGATCAAAATGGGACTCGTAATTCCAGAGCTTTAGAGGATCTGCTGGATTTCACTGGCCAAGCCACATATTCCAAGATAGCCAGTGAAGGGATACACATCGATGACTGTAATAGAAACCTTATTGATGGATTTATCAGTCCAAGTCAAGAACCTAAACTGAACACGATCTGCTGATTTTGGTAATGCCTTTTTTTTGCCGTTTTTTTTTCTATGCATTACAGCTGAAAAATATTAGTTCCATTAATGGGTTACATAACAAAAAGCCACGTAGAACAAATATATGAACAAAGCATTTGTCCTTTAATTAAAAGGGAACCTGTCACCATTTCACTTATTGAACTCTACTCACCCCCCTTGCTGGCCGCTGCTGTCAAAGGTTCATTGCCGTTATCCCCTCTCCTAAACTCCTACTCAGACCGTAAATAACGGTATGCAAACATTTGCGCCTTTTATGGTAACAGTCAGTCTCGTCCATTCCTCTTATGCCTGCCCACCGCCGAAAACTGGCCCACCCTGAATGCCAAAATCTCGTCTGAGATAGCGTGCATGCGCCCGTCATGTGTGGTCCGATACCCTTCCCTGCTTCATCCAGGCCTCACATCTAGTTACTGCGCATGCGCCGCTATGGTGTCCCGCTGTGTGTACACATCCACAACCAGACATGACATCAATGCGCAAGCGCAGGATTTTTGTGTGCTTTGGGGAGGCGAGGAGCTGTCCATCAAAAGTAAGGAGGCGGGGTTAACTCGAAATAGGCTTGAGGAATGAAGATCTGACTCTTCTCAAATGAACAGAGCAGCTGTATCTTGCGCTGAGACCTGAATCTGCCAGGTCAGCGGGACTGAGTGGTTCAATGTCAGTGGGTCCTGCGTGTCTCTAACACGCAGGATCAAGCTGTTACCGATCACATCTAAGTTCATAACTTAGATGTGATAGATAACCGCTTGATCCTGCATGTCCGAGACACGCAGGACCCACTGACATTGAACCAGTCAGTCCCGCTGACCTGGCGGATTCAGGTCTCAGCGCAACCAAGATACAGAGCAGCTGTATCTCAAAAAGTAAAAATAATTTTTAATAAAAAGTATTTTGAAAGTTGCACCAAACACACGAATATATATGAACTTTTTTTATATATGTCTATTTCAAAGGTTTACATAGCCTTTTAGAGCCTCACTACCCTTTTTTAGGCTCTATTCACATCTGATCCATAACAGATCTGTACAATGGATCCCAACAGCGCCCAGTGGACCCCTTTGACTCATTGGGTCTGTCGGGGTTCCGTTGTAGAGTGCTGCATGCAGCGTTCTACTTCATGTCCAATCCGAATGGAGCCTCCCACACTAATACGAACAGAGCTTACGGCTGGGTTCACACATTGCACGTTTGCTGCAGATTTTGCCTGCATTTTGTAAGCCAAAACCAGAATTGGAGCCAGGAGGGCAGATCGATAAGGTCTAAAGAAATTATATATTCTATTTAGGTTCTGTTCCTGGTTTTGGCTTTAAAAATACATACAAAATCTGCAGCAAATATGCACTGTGGGAACCCAGCCTTAGAGCTCTTATTCTACACCACATACAGTACACATGCAAAATTTGCTCAGGGCAGAAAGCAATTTGTCTCCACACACACATATAGGAACTTTCTTTTTTAGTATAAATAAATACATCAAATTGTAGTTTTAGTGCTCTAAATGTTTATTTTCTTCTTCAGATGCTGCAGAGTAACTTGGCAAGAAATGCGCTTTGGGACAATGAATACTGCTTGCAGTTCAACATCAAAAGTCAAATACTGGATTTTATTATAAGAGCTGAATATATCCTGCAATTCCTCATCTATACAGTTTCAAAAAAAGTTCTGTAATGGCAAAAAAGCTCCAGCCGCTGCATAGTTTGTGTGTTCAGTTACTTCTCTGGGGTAATGCAGCTCTTGGCATCAGAATGGGTTACTTGCTGTAAGCTTAATTTGCTGCTGTTTTTTGTCAGTCTGTACTTTTTGCAGTTTTATTACAGGAAGTGTCTTCTTTTTTTTTATTTTTTATTTTATGCTGCTTCACAAAAACAAATGTGACACAAGTGAACACTGAAGAAAATAAGTGTCGCTTTTTGCTTTCTAAATAGAATACGGTGAACATCTTCCTACAGAACTATGTAAAAATAATAGTTTCTAGATGTATGCAACAGTTCAATAATTAAACAGCATGATCTAGTGTATGTCAGTTGCCCAACTGGGGTATTGGAAGCCTAAGAGAGCACCAGATTTCGTGCTCTCTTTGCTAGATATGCTTAGCATCAAGTATGACCCATCTCTTTCTGAAACAGAGCTTTGAGATTTCAACTGAAAAAATATTGACCACCAAGTCCATAAATTTTGCTTGTCATTGACATCAACCCAACGTGAAACATTCCTCCCTTTCTATCAAGGTGAGTCCAGGTGTTCTATGTGGAATACACGGCCTTAGTCTCATAGTTAACAAATTGACAGTACTTCACATGCGGAGAAATGTATATGGTAATTGGATCATATATACATAATAAAACTACCACAACTTATTAATTATTTATAAATCAAGTGATAGTCTATAATCCAAAAATAATTGCAACTTTTTTTTTTTTTATTATTTCAGGCTACAGATTTTTTTTTTCTATTGAATTATTTTTGCTTTTGTCTTTTTGTTATTGTATATAGTAGAATTCCCTATTTAATATGCAAATATACATGAGCTACGTGATCTTGTATTGACACAGTGAGATTTACATTTGAGTTAGGTTTTTTTTTTTTGGTTTTTTCAAACGCTAAAGAGCATTTTTGTCCTGTACCCCGAACTTAATGTAACCGCCAATGAAGTTGCTGAATGCTTCTGGAATATAACTATTAATTGGTTGTACATGTGGATGTGAGAAATAACGCTGCACAGTTGCACTGGTCGAGCACTACTGTAATGAACTACATAAGAACTGGTCTACTGAGCAGCACATTACAGGTACTAAAGTTACTGCCAGGATTTATGTATAAAACTAATAATGAGAATGTAATCTGTATAAAGATGAAGTGCCATACATTGTAAATGTAACCCGTTTCTGTATTTAGACTACTTCATTGTCATTAAGCTGTACATATTATGTTACGATTTGTTTTAAAAAGCCACAGTACATGATAAAAAGGTGAAAGCAAATTCCTCGAAATGTTTTTGGATAAGTGGGATGTGTGTTGAAACTAAAGCAAAGCAAACAGTAATACATATAGCTTTTGAGTAGCCATAGAGAATCCCCTATGGAGACATGGCTGAGGCGCTCGTGAGATCATTTCCTTCCTCTGAAATGGCAGCCTCCATTGTGTATGGGCAAAAGATACTTTAATTTCCATGGTAAATAAGCAATAAAGAA
The DNA here is from genome assembly GCF_050947455.1 of Rhinoderma darwinii. NCBI lineage: Eukaryota > Metazoa > Chordata > Amphibia > Anura > Rhinodermatidae > Rhinoderma > Rhinoderma darwinii. Next base: position 399,021,597 of record NC_134688.1, on the reverse strand, counting down.
GAAAACAATGTACAATGATGGATTTGATCTTTTCCTAAAAGAAATGGGTATCGACTAAAAATAAGAATGATAGAATGAAAGCTTTAGTACTACAGGGCACATATTAATTCTTAGCACATGTACAGAGTATTGTGTGTCTCAATATGGCAACACACGTTGTCCCGTTATATCCACGCTGTTGGTATCGATCATGCTGAATGTGCAATAAAGCTTAAGCATGTTTCTGTGACTTGCCATCAAAAATAAACACATGATGGTCATATGTGCTATATTGTACTTTTAAAAATGTCCATTGAGATGTGATATTTTATTACAAATTGTAGAATCATAATTGGCATGACATGTATAGCATGTATAGATCAAAGTGAAATACATTTTTGTTTTAAAACCAGCATGTTGGCAGTGTATTTTTTTTAAGAAAAATTATATTTTTATTTTTTTTGCATAAAACATATTTGTTATGAGAACTTTAAAGACGCAGTGTCATGAAAATAGTGAGTGTAAAGATTACAGCAAATCCCATAACCAGAGAAACCCGTGTGCCTGGAAACACTAAAATAATTGCAAAAAAGTTTACGCTGTCTAAATCTTAGACTGTATGAGAAAATCTGCCCCTATAGGGCTAAAAGTATGTGGACACCTGACCACACCTATATGAGCTCGCTAGACATCCCATTCCAAAACCATGAGCAGTGTTGGAAGGCTTTCTACAAGTTTTTGGGGTGTGAGTGAATTCAGCCAAGAACATTTGTGAGCTCATGCGCTGATGTTGGACAAGTAGGTCTGGCTCGTAAGTGGTGTTCCAATTCATTCCAAAGGTGTTCGATGCGGTTGAGGTCTGTGCAGGCTGAGTTCTCCCACACCAAACTTGTCAAACCATGGCCATCGCTTGGAGCACAGAGCCACAGGCTTCGTTCACATCTGTGTTTGGCTTCCTTTCATGGGTTCTGTCAGACGTTTCCGTCAGGGGAACTCATGAACGAAAACCTTAGCTTCAGTTTACATTACCATTGATTTGATTGGTAATGCTTCCGTTGCAAATGGTTTCCGTTGTTTTGGCGGAAACAATAGCGTAGTCTACTGCATTATTATTTCCACCAAAACCAGAAAACTTACGGAAAGGAGACAAATGGAAACCATTGGACAAGTAGGTCTGGCACATATGTGAATGTAGCATTAACATTAACCTTCACTTGAAATAAGGGACCTAGCCCAAAGCCTGAAACACCGCTCCAGCCTATTATCCCTTCTTTACCAATTTTTTATTTTGCAAAAGTGTTAAAAAAAAATGAATGGAAAAAAACATATGGTATCTCTGTGACCGTAACAAGCCATATAATAAAGTCAACAAGTTATTTAAACCGCAAAAACGCTGAAAAAAATTGAGTTGTGTGTTTTTTTTGTCTATCCCTCCAAAAAAACGTACAGGAAAAGAAATGCATGGTCTGTAAACCTTGCAAGGAGGTATTTAACTTTCCTGGTAAGATAGTGACCATGTAATTAATGGCGAGATACCGGTATTACACTGGCAGTCTGCAGAGTGTTGTCACACTGCAGACCCTACAGTGACAATAGAGTGGTCAGACACCAGTTCTACACAACTCTCTGCAGAGTATTATCACTGTGCAGACTATACAAGATAATACAGCACTAATCGGACAGTCCGAGGCAGAATACATAATTAAAAAGTTTGTTGCTTCTCCTGACATGTCTGTTTTAGTAAATATTTATTCCCCATTAACAATCCTGAAGCATCTTTTCATAGAATTCTGCATTGTGTTATTCCTGTTATTTGTCTTGGAAGTATTTTAATAAATTGACAACTGGGTGTTACCGTACCTTCTTATCAAAGTCTGTGTCCCCACACACTCTGACAGTAAGCAATTATCGCTAACCACATCACACTGTGTAGGGACACATCCTATTGACAATGGGAATGGTAACACCAAGTTGTCAATCAGGCCTCGGCAACACGGGCACTTTTTGTAGCACTACTGATTGATTTTAACTGTCCATTGACAGCTGCAATCCACGAGACCGCTTGTGCTCTATAGTTAAAATCAATTAATTGTGTCACAAAATGTCTCCATGTAGGTCATGTCTTATTCGTATATTTCCAGAAGGAATAACAAAAATGTCACAACACAGAGTTCTAAGTAAAGATGCTCCAGATTTGTTATCTCATGGGTAATACAAAGAATTTAACATAACAGTCAGGAGGGGACAGCGCCTCTATAAATAGTGACTCACAGGTGACATCTTCTCAGATTCTAGACGTTGTTCTTCCGTTTCTCCTCCATCCAGCCCAGACTGTTTTAATGACTTCTCCTGACGATTGCAGAGTTTGCTACTGAGACGTCTTTGGCTTCTCGCTTCTACAGCCTTCCTTAGCCTCTGTAGTAACACACAGAAATTCAGATCCCAGACTAGATGCCTAAATAAGTTATATAAAATAAAAGTGCACCACACTGTAAAAGTGTCATCTTTTGTACCCCATTTAGGTCGCAAACAGTAATAGTACTCCTTTTAGTGCCTTTCTTTGTGCTCCCACACAGCAAAAATGACACTCTTGTGCACCCATATAGTAATTGTTACTTTGTTGGGGACACCACGGTAAACAATGTCCCTTTGTGTCCTCTAGAGAGTAATCATGCACACTTGACAGTAAGGCTATGTTCACACGGGGTATTTTACAGGAGGAATATCTGCCTCAAAATTCAGTTTGGAAGTTTGAGGCAGATATTCCTCTCCCTGCACGCCGATTTTCGCTGAGTTTTTCGCCCGCGGCCATTGAGCGCCGCGGGCATAAAACCGCAAAATACGCTTTCTCTGCCTCCCATTGAAGTCAATGGGAGGTCAGAGGCGGAAGCGCCCGAAGATAGGGCATGTCGCTTCTTTTTCCCGCGAGGCAGTTTTACTGCTCGCGGGAAAAAGACGCCGACACCTCCCATTGAAATCAATGGGAGGCATTTTCGGGCCGTTTTTGCCGAGTTTTGCGACGCGGTTTCCGTGTGAACATAGCCTAATAATTCCCCCTTCCTGCCCCAACTCGGTAATAATGCTACCGAAAATGTATAATGCCCCCTTTGTGCTGCCTAGAATGTAATTCCCCTAAAAAGTAATAATATCCTCTAAGTGGCTCCCTAAAAGGGAACAATGGCCCTAAAAAGTAGTAATGTCATCTGTGGTGCCCTACAATGTATTAATGCCCCCCCCATAAACATATTTACCATAGTAACACTGATAAATAATAGTGCCCGCTTTGTTCACCAGGAGAAAAAAAACTAGAATTGCCTTTTTTTTTTTTTTTTTTTTTATCACCTTGCTTTACAAAGAAGGAACAAAAGTGTTCAAAAAGTTGCATGTATAGCAAAATGGTACCAATAAAAACTACGTGTCCCCCGAAAAACTAGCCCTCAAACAGATCTTAGAAAATGGCGACACAAAAAAGCAAGTAATTTTAACAAAAAATAATTTTGTAAAACCTAAGCATACTATATGAATGTAGTATTGCTATAATCGTACTGACCTGCAGAATAAAGTTAACGTAGTTTACACCATATTTTAAAAAATATATATATACATATATATGTGTGCAGGTATTCCTGTTTCTTGATCAGCTCTCCTCTTAAAAAACTGAATAAAAAGTGATTAGGATAGTAACCATAAAAACTACAGATTGTCCCACAAAAAGAAAAAAAGCAGCCCTCACACCTCCTTTTTAACGCAAAAAAAAAAAAAGCTATGGCTCTCGTAAGGCAGGGACTAAAAACATCCCAATGTGCATGCCAAAGGAGAACATTCCTTCTGTTTCAAGATGTGGTTATCATATATATATATATATATATATATATATATATATATATATATATGTGTACACACATACAGTGAGGGAAATAAGTATTTGATCCCTTGCTGATTTTGTAAGTTTGCCCACTGTCAAAGACATGAACAGTCTAGAATTTTTAGGCTAGGTTAATTTTACCAGTCAGAGATAGATTATATAAAAAAAAACAACAGAAAATCACATAGTCAAAATTATATATATTTATTTGCATTGTGCACAGAGAAATAAGTATTTGATCCCCTACCAACCATTAAGAGTTCAGCCTCCTCCAGACCAGTTACACGCTCCAAATCAACTTGGTGCCTGCATTAAAGACAGCTGTCTTACATGGTCACCTGTATAAAATACTCCTGTCCACAGACTCAATTAATCAGTCTGACTCTAACCTCTACAACATGGGCAAGACCAAAGAGCTTTCTAAGGATGTCAGGGACAAGATCATAGACCTGCACAAGGCTGGAATGGGCTACAAAACCATAAGTAAGACGCTGGGTGAGAAGGAGACAACTGTTGGTGCAATAGTAAGAAAATGGAAGACATACAAAATGACTGTCAATCGACATCGATCTGGGGCTCCATGCAAAAATCTCACCTCGTGGGGTATCCTTGATCCTGAGGAAGGTGAGAGCTCAGCCGAAAACTACACGGGGGGAACTTGTTAAAGAGGCTCTGTCACCAGATTTTGCAACCCCTATCTGCTATTGCAGCAGATCGGCGCTGCAATATAGATTACAGTAACGTTTTTATTTTTAAAAAACGAGCATTTTTGGCCAAGTTATGACCATTTTTGTATTTATGCAAATGAGGCTTGCAAAAGTCCAAGTGGGCGTGTTTAAAGTAAAAGTCCAAGTGGGCGTGTATTATGTGTGTACATCGGGGCGTTTTTACTACTTTTACTAGCTGGGCGTTCTGACGAGAAGTATCATCCACTTCTCTTCAGAACGCCCAGCTTCTGGCAGTGCACAGACACACAGCGTGTTCTCGAGAGATCACGCTGTGACATCACTCACTTCCTGCCCCAGGTCCTGCATCGTGTCGGCCACATCGGCACCAGAGGCTACAGTTGATTCTGCAGCAGCATCGGCGTTTGCAGGTAAGTCGATGTAGCTACTTACCTGCAAACGCTGATGCTGCTGCAGAATCAACTGTAGCCTCTGGTGCCGATGTGTCCTCGCTCGTCCGACACGATGCAGGACCTGTGTGTTAATCCCATCGAAAACTTATGGAGGGAGCTGAAGATCCGAGTTGCCAAGCGACAGCCTCGAAATCTTAATGATTTACAGATGATCTGCAAAGAGGAGTGGGCCAAAATTCCATCTAACGTGTGCAAACCTCATCATCAACTACAAAAAACGTCTGACTGCTGTGCTTGCCAAAGGGATCAAATACTTATTTCTCTGTGCACAATGCAAATAAATATATATCATTTTGACAATGTGATTTTCTGTTTTTTTTTAAAATATAATCTATCTCCCACTGGTAAAATTAACCTAGCCTAAAATTTCTAGACTGTTCATGTCTTTGACAGTGGGCAAACTTACAAAATCAGCAAGGGATCAAATACTTATTTCCTTCACTGTATATATATATATATATATATATATATATATATATATTTGAGAACCGGGAAGGGGAGGGCATGAGCTTATCTGCTGGAAGTGAGGGTGCCCATAGTGTTCCCCAAACTGCAAAGTTGCAGAGTGTTATAAGAATGGGTACCATTTATAAGTGCAATACCTGCCGCACAAAACCTGGCCTATGCGCAAGGGATTGCTTCAAAGCGTATTACACGTTTCTGAATTAATTGTATTATTTATTTACCCCATTATTATACCACCTCATTATGCTCTGATATACTACGCACAGCATACATATCCACCCCCCCACATTATAAATTTAAATACCAGTAAAACCCCGAACAAAACTACTACTCATTTATCTCTAAATGTTACAGGCGCCTCCTACTCCTACTGATAATAAGTGAGCCTTCGCCTTACTTTGATGGTTAAGAGCGGCTGCCGCTTCCCCCCATATGAGACAAATGACTCCGCCTCCTGAATGTAAGGGCGCCTCCTACTCCTCCAAATGTTAAAGGAGCATTCTCCTTACTTTGATGGTAAAAGGGGGTTTCCTCCCCCATACGAGACAACTCCTCTAGAGGGTAAGGTTGCTTCATTTATCTCTAGATTGTGCTGGCGCCTCCTACTCCTAAAAACTCCTCCAGGGCCTTCTCTTTATTCTGATGACAAAGGGTTGCTTTCTCCTCCCCCATATGAGACAAGTCCTCCTCCTGATGGTAGTCGCATCATTTGACTCTAGATGTTACGGGCACCTCCTACTCCTCCAGATGTTAAGGGCGCCTACTCCTTACTTTGATGGTAAAGGGAAGCTTCTTTCTCCCCCATAAAAGACAAATAACTTCTCCTGATGGTAAAGGCGCCTTATTTGTCTCTAGATGGTATGGGCGTCTCCTACTCCTCCAGATGTTAAGGGAGCCTTATCGTTACTTTGATGGTAATGGGGGGGCCTCCTCTTACTCCATGTGAGACAAATGCCTTCCTCCTGGTGGTAAGGGCACCTCATTTGTCTATAGGTGGTACGAGTGCTTCCTACTCCTCCACAGTCTTCCAGATGTTAACGGAGCCTTCTACTCATTGTCACGGTGCGGGGTGTGGACCCACTGGGCCATACCGCGTAGCGGAAAGTCAGCTGGCCACCCAGGTACAATACAATGTCTATAGTCCAGAAAGGGTACCTGTAGCAATGTAGACAGTAGCGGTGATTCAGGCTTAAGATAAGGCTCCGGCAGCAGGTAGACACCTGGTAGGTGTAACACAGTAGATACAGCGGAAGGCACAACTCGACTTCAATTCTAGACGACAAAGAGGCACGGTAGCACGGGGCACAGGGTACAGGCAGCAGGAACGGGTAACACTGGGAACTGGAAAATACTAGGAGTCCATTTGCAAGACAAACTTTAGGTACACAAAAACGCTCAGGCAATGATCAAGAGGGCAGAGCCCTTTTTATAGTCAAGCAGAATTCTGGACTGATTGCAGATCTCCTGCAATTGTGTGTGCACGTCCGAGGGTAAGTCAGAACGACAGGCCGCAGCCATAGATGTTACACTCATTAAGATGGTAAAGAGGGGACATCCCCCTCCCCCATATGAGACAAATGTTTCCTCCTAATGGCACCTCATTTGCCTCTAGATGGTATGGGCGCCTCCTACTCCTCCAGATGTTAAGGGAGATTTCTTCTTACTTTGATGTTAAAGAATAGCCTCCTCCTCCCCCATACAAGACAAAAGGCTCCTCCTGCTGATAGTAATGGCACCTCATTTGCCTCTAGATGGTATGGGCGCCTCCTACTCCTCCAGATATTAACTCCTTCACGCTCAGCGACGTAATATTCCATCGCGCTAACCAATACGTTCGCGCTCAGCGACGGAATAATACGTCGCGGGAGTAACGGCCATTTCGGCCGTCCACCCGACACATACAGGCGCTGTGACAGCTGCTGTCACGTACAGCAGCTCCTACAGCGGGGACCGATCGCGGTGTCCCCGCTGATTAACCCCTTAAAAGCCGTGTTCAATAGTGATCACGGCTTTTTAGGGGTTAAGATACAATCGCCAGCTTGCTACACGATAGCGGCTGGCGATGGTGACTATGGCAACCGGACACCAAACAATGGCGTCCGGCTATGCCATCGACGGAAGCCTAGTGGGTCCCACTATGCTTGCTGTCAGTGAGTAGCTGACAGCTCTAATACACTGCACTACGCATGTAGTGCAGTGTATTAGAATAGCGATCCGGGCCTCCTGCCCTCAAGTCCCCTAGTGGGACAAAGTAATAAAGTTTAAAAAAAAAGTTAAAAAAAGATGTGTATAAATAAGAAAATAAAAGTTTTAAAAGTAATAAAAGTAAAAATCCCCCCTTTCCCCTTATCAGTCCTTTATTATTAATAAAAATATATAAACAAACAAATAAACTATACATAATTGGTATCGCCGTGTCCGTAACGGCCTGAACTACAAAATTATTTCGTTATTTATCCCGCACGGTGAACGCTGTAAAAGAAAATAATAATAAACTGTACCAGAATCACAAGTGTTTGGTCACTTCACCTCCCAAAAAATTGAATAAAAAGTGATCAAAAAGTCGCATGTACCTAAAAATGGTGCTGATCGAAACTACAGTTCGTTACGCAAAAAATAAGTCCTCGCACGGCTTTATTGATGGAAAAATAAAAAAGTTATGGCTCTACGAATAAGGTAATACAAAAAGTAAATAATATTTTACAAAAAGTATTTTATTGTGCAAACGCCATAAGACATAAAAAAAACTATAAACATATGGTATCGCCGTAATCGTATCGCCCCGCAGAATAAAGTGAATATGTCATTTATAGCGCACGGTGAACGCCTTAAAAAAAATAGAATAAAAAAACAATAGTAGAATTGCGTTTTTTTAGTCACCATGCCACTTAAAAATAGAATAAAAACTGATCAAAAATTCACATGCACCCCAAGAAAACTGCAATGAATTCCTCAAGGGGTCTAGTTTCCAAAATGGGGTCACTTTTTTTGTGGTTTCCACTGTTTTGGCACCACAAGACCTCTTCAAACCGGACATGGTACCTAATAAAAAGGAGGCCTCAAATTCCACTAGGTGTTCCTTTGCTTCGGAGGCCGGTGCTTCAGTCCATTACCGCACTAGGGCCATATGTAGGATATTTCTCTAAACTGCAGAATCTGGGCAATAAGTATTGAGTTGCGTTTCTCTGATAAAACCTTTTGTGTTATAAAATAAAAAAGGTATAAAGAGGATTTTCTGACAAAAAAAAAAATGTACATTTCACCTCTACTTTGCTCTAAATTCCTGTGAAACACCTAAAGGGTTCATAAACTTTCTATATGCTGTTGTGAATACTTTGAGGGGTCTAGTTTCTAAAATGGGGTGTTTCATAGGGGTGTCTAATATATAGGTCCCTCAAAGCAACTTCAGAACTAAACTGGAACCTAAAAAAATAAATAAATTAGGCAATACTTCGCTTCTTACATTATACTGATAATGAGCCGTGCCCACCCCGAGATGACCCCAGTTTTGACCGTTTGTATAAACGGAGACCCCTATTAGACCGTTTCAGTGCCCGGTTTTCCCAATCATACACCCCGAGAAGTGTATTTCTATTGATGAGTCCTTGGTAGATTTTAAAGGGAGGGTTCAATTCCGCGAGTACTTGCCGGGTAAGAAGGCAAGGTATGGCATGAAGATGTATGAGCTGTGCGAGAGTGCATCAGGGTATACCTACAAATTTAGGATATATAAAGGGAAGGACACCAGTATTCAGCCCCCAGAATGCCCCCCTTTACTGGGAGTTAATACAAAAGTTGTGGGGGATTTGGTGCACCCAGTGCTGGACCAGCGTTACCACCTCTACCTGGATAATTTTTATACCAGCGTCCCACTCTTCAACTGCCTCTACCTGGATAATTTTTATACCAGCGTCCCACTCTTCAACTGCCTCGCTTCCAGAAGTCCTGCGGCATGCGGCACTGCTATAAGAAATCTGAGAGGCCTCCCTAAGACTCTGCTTGAGCAAACAAGAGGGGGTGAGAGCAGGGCACATTCTAGCAGCAACATATTGTGTGTCAAGTACAAGGACAAGAGAGATGTCACACCAGTACCCATGTACCTGTACGAGGTACCAGTACAGAGACCCCCAAACCAGACTGCATCCTGGACTACAATATGTACATGGGAGGGGTGGACTTGTCCGATCAAGTCCTGAAGCCCTACAGCGCCATGCGGTGTGGTATAAGAAGCTGGCCGTGCACATCATACCGATGGCTTTGTACAATGTGTGCGTGCTACATCGATGTACAGGCCAGACGGGAACTTTCCTGGAATTTCAAGAGGTGGTTATCAAGAACCTAATCTTTAGGGACCAGGAAGGGGGGCCACTCGCATCGTACCAGGGCAACACTTTCCAGGAGAAGTTCCCCAAACTGGCAAGAAAGGAAAAAGTCAGAAGAGGTGCAAAATCTGCTATAAGAGGGGGATAAGGGAGGACACAATATATCAATGTGACGCGTGTCCCGAAAAACCAGAGCTCTGTATGAAAGAGTGTTTTATAATTTATCATACATCCCTTGGTTTATAATTTACCCCAATTTTACTTACCCTGATGTACTCCGCACATCTTATCCCCCTCATCTTTCCCCTCTGGGCCCTGCTGCGTGCCCAGGCAGCTGATAACAGCCACATGTAGGGTATTGCCGTACCCGTGAGAACCAACATTACAGTTTATGGGGGGTATGTCTCCGGTCAAATGCTCACTACACCTCTAGATGAATGCCTTAAGGGTGTAGTTTTTAAAACGGGGTTACTTCTTGCGGGTTTCAACTGTACTGGTACCTCAGGGGCTTCTGCATACATGACTTTGCACCAGAAAATCCCCAGTAGGCCAAATGGTGGTCCTTTTGTTCTGAGCCCTCCCATGGGCCCAAATGGCAGTTTATCACCTCAAATTGCTGCACTCAGGACAAATTGCGCAACAGAATGCGGTATTTTATTTCTTGTGAAAATAAGACATTTTCAGCCAAAACTACATATTATTGGAAAAAATTACATTTTGTTCTGTGAAAAAACTATGGTGTCAAAATGGTCACAACACCCATAAATGAATTCCTTGAGGGGTGTAGTTTCCAAAATGGGGTCACTTCTGGTGGGTTTCCATTGCTTTGACACCTCTGGGGCTCTGCAAATGCGACATGGCTCCCGAAAACCAATCCAGCAAAATCTGGACTCCAACAAACACATAGCGCTCCTTTCCTTCTGAGCCCTCCCATGGGCCCAAACGGCAGTTTATCACCACAAATGGGGTATTGCCGCACTAAGGACAAATTGGGAAACAAAATGGGGTATTTTGTTCCCTGTGAAAATAAGAAATTTTGATCACAAATGACATCTTATTGGAAAAAATTAAATTTTTTTAATTTCACAGCCCAATTCAAATAGGTGCTGTGAAAAAACTGTGCGGTCAAAATGGTAACAACAACCATAAATGAATTCCTTGAGGGGTCTAGTTTCCAAAATGGGGTCACTATTGAGGGATTCCTACTGTTTTGGCACCTCAACACCTCTTCAAACCTGGCATGCTGCCTAAAATATATTCTAATAAAAAAAAGAGTCCTCAGAATGCACTAGGTGCTTCTTTGCTTCTAGGGCTTGTGTTTTAGACCACGAGCGCACTAGAGCCACATGTGGGACATTTCTAAAAACTGCAGAATCTGGACAATACATATTTAGTAGTATTTCTCTGGTAAAACCTTCTGTGTTACAGAATTTGTTTTTAATAATATTGAAATTCAGCAAGAAAAATGAAATTTGCAAATTTCACCTCCACTTTGCTTTAATTCTTGTGAAATGCCTGAAGGGTTAAAAAAAACTTTCTAAATGCTGTTTTGAATACTTTGAGGGGTCTAGTTTTTAAAATGGGGTGTTTTATCAGGGTTTCTAATACATAAGGCCCCTCAAAGCCACTTCAGAACTGAACAGGTACCTTAAAAAAAAGGCTTTTGAAATTTTCTTAAAAATATGAGAAATTGTTGTTTATGTTCTAAGCCTTGTAACGTCCAAGAAAAATAAAAGAATGTTCAAAAAACGATGCCAATCTAAAGTAGACATATGGGAAATGTGAACTAGTAACTATTTTGGGTGGTACAACCGTCTGTTTTACAAGCAGATGCATTTAAATCCAGAAAAATACTATTTTATCAAAATTTTCTCTACATTTTGCAATTTTTCACCAATAAACACTGAATATATCGACCAAATTTTACCACGAACATGAAGCTCAATGTGTCACGAGAAAACAGCCTCAGAATCGCTTGGATAGGTTTAAGCACTCCGACGTTATTACCACATAAAGTGAAATATGTCAGATTTGAAAAATGGGCTCTGAGCCTTAAGGCCAAAACAAGGCTGCGTCCTTAAGGGGTTAAGGGAGCCTTCTCCTTACTTTGATGGTAAAAAGGAACCTCCTCTTTCCCCATATGAAACAAATGACTCCTCCTCCTGATGGTAATGGCACCTCATTTGCCTCTAGATGGTATGGGCGCCTCCTACTCCTCCAGATGTTAAGGGAGATTTCTTCTTACTTTGATGTTAAAGAATAGCCTCCTCCTCCCCCATACAAGACAAAAGGCTCCTCCTGCTGATAGTAATGGCACCTCATTTGCCTCTTGATGGTATGGGCGCCTCCTACTCCTCCAGATATTAAGGGAGCCTTCTCCTTACTTTGATGGTAAAGAGGAACCTCCTCTTTCCCCATATGGAACAAATGACTCCTCCTCCTGATGGTAAAAGCGCCTCATTTGTCTCTGGATGGTAAGGGCGCCTCCTACTCCTTCAGGCTCCTCCATATGTTAAGAGAGCATTCTCCTTACTTTGATGGTAAAGGGGAGCCTCCTCCTCCCCCACACGAGATGAATGACTCCTCCTCCTGATGATAAGGGTTCCTTATTTTTTCCTAGATGGTACGGGCGCCTCCTACTACTTCAGGCTCCTCCAGATGTTAAGGAAGCCCGCTCCTTACTTACAAGGGGGCCACATGAGACAAATGACTTTTCCTGATGGTAAGGGCGCCTCATTTGTCTCTAGATGGTACGGATGCCTTCTACTCCAGATGTTAAAACAACCTTCTCCTTACTATGATGGTAAAGCGGGCCTCCTCCTCTCCAAGATGAGACAAATGACTACTTCTTCAGATGTTAAGGGAGCCTTCCCCATAGGAGACAAATGACTCCTCCTCCTGATGGTAAGGACGCCTCATTTGTCTCTAAATGGTATGAGTGCCTCCTACTCCTCCAGATGTTAAAGGAGCCCTCTCCTTTCTTTGATGTTAAACGGGGCCTGCTTCCCCATAGGAGACAAATGACTCCTCCTCCTGATGGTAAGGGTGCCTCATTAATCTCTATATGGTACAGGCCCCTCCTACTCTTCCAGATGTTAAAGGAGCCTTCGCCTTACTATGATGGTAAAGGGTGCCTCCTCCCCATACGAGACAAATTACTCCTCCTCCTGATGGTAAGGGCGCCTCATTTATCTCCAGATGGTAAATGTGCCTCCTACTCCTCAAAATGTTAAAGGAGCCTTCTCCTTACTATGATGTAAAGGGGGCCTCCTCCCGCATAGGAGACAAATTACTCCTCCTGATGGTAAGGACGCCTCATTTTTCTCTTGATGGTACAGGCGCCCCCTACTCTTCAAGATGTTAGGGTAGCCTTCTAGTTTATTTGATGATAAAGGTGGTCCTCCTCTGCCCCCATACGAGACATGACTCCTCCTGATGGTAAGGGCACCTCATTTGTCTTTAGATGATACGGGCGCCTCCTACTCCTCCAGATGTTAAAGGAGCACTCCCCTTACTTTGGTAAAAGGGGGCCTCCTCCTTTCCCATATGAGGCAAATTACGACTCCTCCTGATGGTAAGGGTGCCTTATTTCTCTCTAGATGTTACGGGTGCCTCCAACTCCAGATTTCTAGTTAATTTGATGGTAAAGGGGGCTTCCTTCCCCATACGAGACAAATAACTTCCTCCTGATGGTAACGGTGCCTCATTTGTCTCTAGATGATACGGGCGCATCCTACTACTCCAGATGTTAAAGGAGCACTCTCCTTACTTTGATGGTAAAGGAGGGCTTCCTCTTCCCCCATACGAGACAAGTGACTCCTCCTCCTGATGTTAAGGGCACCACATTTGTCTCTAGATGGTACGGGGCGCCTCCTACTCTGAGGCGGATCATCATGTGGGCATCCAGGCATCTGCCCAGGTCCCAAGGCTCCCAGGGGGCCCATGGCTGCCCGAACCGCACATCATTTTAAAAATCATTATTGCGGCGCGTTAGCGCCGCTAATGGCCGCATGCCGCTGCTGATGGGGAGGAGGAGCGTGGAGAGCAATAGCAGGGGCAGGCTGGGGTGGAATTGGGCCGCTGCTGATGGGGAGGGCAGGGCAGCACCGTCTGGCCTGCTGCCTCTATGAGAGTGCGGCAGCACAACTGAAACCAGCCACCACCACCCCCACCTGCACTAATTGTGCCTGCCTCTATAAGACGCAAATACAATTACATGCATAAGCGCTGAATGGCCGGGTACGTTACGTGCCCGACCATTCAGCGCCTTACAATGACGCTGCTTGGCAGGGCAGAATGACTTGCCCCGCCAATCAGCACGTTTCAACAAAGCTAGCGGCGCGATTACGTAATCGCACCGCCTCCATTGTTGAAGGGCGCTGATTGACGGGGCAAGTCATTCTGCCCTGCCAATCAGCACCTTTCAACGACGGAAGTGGCGCGATAATTTCATTGCGCTGCTTGCGTCGTTCAGCCCCAGCAGGCCTGCTCACAAGAGAGCAGGCCTGCATTGACACAGGACGGTGCGGGGACGGGATCAAGGTGAGTATTTAAAGTTTTTTTATCTACTGGGGCGAGCTATATGTGAGGCGCAATCTACAGGGGAGGCTATATGTAGGGCACTATTTACAGGGGGCTATATGTGGGGCACTCTTTACAGGGGGGCTATATGTAGAGCGCTATCTACAGGGAAGCTATATGTGGGGCACTATTTACAGGGGGGCTATATCTAGAGAGCTATATACAGGGGGCTATATGTAGAGCGCTATCTACAGGGGAGCTATATGTGGGGCACTATCTACAGGGGGATGTATGTGGGGCACTATGTACAGGGGGATGTATGTGGGGCACTATCTACAGAGGGCTCTATGGGGGCACTATCTACAGGGAGCACTGTGTGTGGGACACAGTGTATTGTGCTATTATAATCAGGGACACAGTTTATGGTGCTATTACAATCAGGGACACAGTGTATGGTGCTATTATAATCAGGGACAGTGTAGGACGCTTTTATAATTAGAGGTGCAGTGTATGGCGCTATTATATTTAGGGGCATAGTGTGTGGCACCATGAGAATTTGATCTTCGTGTATAAGTGCAGAAATGTTTGAAAAGTGAGAAGCTGAAGACCTCTGCGTGGCAAACTGCAGAAATGGGATGTGGCCGAGAGAAGTCATCATAGAGGTCTGGACTGGATGTAAAAGAAAAGAGGAAAAATAACAACTAGAATCTGTCACCGGTGAGTCACTTAATGTAAATTATTATTCTGCCTCTAATCAGTACTGTAGTCATTGTATGATCTGCAGCGAGATGATGGGTGGTATGATTTTTTTTTTTGGGTGAAACATCAATTCCCAGCATATCCTTACCCTTGTTTGGCTCATGCTGGGAGCTGTAGTTTTATGTCGTACAAACCTATGTATACGGCAGGGGTTGTATTTATGTACTGAGCTTGGTTCTGGCACTGTATTTATGTTTTGAGCTTGGTTCTGGAGCTGTATATATGTACTGAGTTTGGTTCTGGGGCTGTATTTGTGTGCTGAGCATGGTTCTGGTGTTGTATTTATGTACTGAGCTTGGTTCTGGGGCTGTATTTATGTACTGAGCTTTGTTCTGGTGCTGTATATATGTACTGAGCTTCGTTCTGGTGCTGTATATATGTACTGAGCTTGGTTCTGGTGTTTTATATATACAGTTCCCACCAAAAGTTCCGGAACACCCTCATAACTTTTGAACGGCTTGAGGTGGAGGGTTGAAATTTTGTGGGATTTAATGGGGTCATAAAATCTACCAGTTAACGCAAAAAAATACACCACCCCTCCTTTGGAGCGGTGGGGTGGGTGGGTGGGGGCAGCAAAATCTTAAATGGCATGGGGGGTCGAGTGGGGGCTCATTTGAAAGCTCTTTTCAATACAAAAACGATGCTGCAAATGATTTTGAGATAGGATTTTTTTTTTGCTGAGATTTTTAACATTAAAGTTATCATCTTCATTATCGGTTACCGCCGGTGTTAGCATTACCCAAAATGTAATCGCACGGTCAGGTTTACTTCTCATCGGGGTGCTAGATTAATGTGAGTTCCCTTGCCTCTCACGTGTGTGTGTGTGCGTGTGTGTGTACGTGTGCGTGTGTGTGTGCACGTGTGTGTGCCTGCGTGCGTGCGTGTGTGAGTGTGTTTGTGTGTGTGTGTGTGTGTGTGTGTGTGTACACAGCCCGAGATAAGGACCCCGGGGTTGGTCATTCCACCGGTATTTAACGACTCAAAACCCTCTCTGCGCTGTGTGTGTGTGTTGTCCGGCCAACCAAAGCAAGACCGAGGACATGTATTATGTGTATTAGTACAAACATAACAATTACTGTATTAAATCAAATGTTCGAACTGATGTCCTTCAACAACTTGACAGTGTCCTAAGTGAATGTAAAACGTGTGGATAACGTTATTTATAACATTCGGTATGATTGAATTTGAAATATTCACTGTTCTTTCCCGCAGCTCGTTTAAGTTTGCGATCCTAGTCTCATAGACTTTACTTTTTAAATACCCCCAGTAAAAATAGTCTAATGGGGTCAGATCTGGTGATGTCGGGCCTCTTCTACCAATCCATTGATCAGGAAAATTATCGTTCAGAAGATTTCGAGCTCGCAGACAAAAATGAGCCAGAGCTCCATCCTGCTGATACCAAACATTGGGGAAAGCTTCTCCAGCAATATTTTGAATAGCCGGTATCACTTGCTTTCTTAGCAAATTGCAGTAATTTTCTGCATTTATGTTTCCTTCAATGTGATTGAGCGATATTCCGGCCCAAACGTTAACCTTCTGAGGATACTGGGTATGACTGTCTCGCATCCAATGTGGATTTTCGTCTGCCCAATACCTCATGTTCTGTCGATTTACAGAACCGTTTAGTTCAAACGTAGCTTCATCTGAAAAACAGGTCCAGTTAAAAAACTGATGATTATCATCAAATCGTGTCATTGTATCGCAAAATTCCACTCTTCTGTCATAATCATCTTCGGATAGCTCCTGAACTAGACGTATTTTATAAGGATGATAATGATGCCTCTTCAAAATTCGACGGACTGATGTGGCGCTGATATCATTTTGTTGTGCTCCACTCGAGACAGATGTATGAGGATTATCATGTACAGTTAGCAGAACATCCAAAGCATTACTAGCATGTTTGGGTCTTCCAGATCTTGGTGCGTCTTTAATTGAACTGGTTATTTTGAAACGATGAACAGTTCTTTTAACAGTTGACAATAATAATAATAATAATAATAATCTTTATTTATATAGCGCCAACATATTACGCAGCACTTTACAATTTAGAGGGAACATGAAACAAACAATATCAGACATTACATAGTGACAAAGTTCATTTACAATTCAAACCTGGGGAGTGAGGACCCTGCTCGCAAGAGCTTACAATCTATGAGGACATAAGGGAGACACAAAGTGTAATAGTGTTTGTTCTGTACAATGGTCCGGCCATTTTTATACACATGCGGTGATAACATAAAGCTGCATGAGCCGGTCACCAGCCAGTATCCGTGTATGACGGACATGAAGAGAAGGAGTGTGAGGGAATCTTATTCTGATTAATCTAAAAGGAGGGCCATGGAAAGGAGTCAGATTAGGGAATGTTATAGGCCTGTCTAAATAGATGTGTTTTCAGGGCACGTTTAAAACTGAGGATATTGGGAATTAATCTGATTGTCTGGGGTAGCACATTCCAGAGGACGGGTGCAGCACGAGAGAAATCCTGGAGACGGTAGTGGGAGGTTCGGATTATGGAGGATTTTAATCTAAGGTCGTTGGCAGAACGTAGAGCCCGAGTAGGGTGGTAGACAGAGATGAGGGAGGAGATGTAAGGAGGTGCAGCACTGTGGAGAGCTTTGTGGGTGAGAGTAATAAGTTTGAATTTTATTCGGAAGGGGATGGGCAACCAGTGCAGTGACTGGCACAGATTAGAGGCGTTGGTGTAGCGGTTGGTCATAAAGATGAGCCTGGCTGCTGCATTGAGGATAGATTGGAGAGGGGAGAGTTTAGTGAGGGGAAGACCGACTAGTAATGAGTTACAGTAGTCAAGACGAGAGTGAATCAGAGCAACAATGAGAGTTTTGGCAGTTTCCTCCGTAAGAAAAGAGCGGATTCTGGAGATGTTTTTGAGGTGAAAATGACAGGAGCGTGAAAGTGATTGTATGTGAGGAGTAAAGGAAAGATCTGAGTCAAAAATAACCCCGAGACAGCGGGCGTGCTGGATCACGGATAGGATAAGTGGCATTGAATAAAGCCGCTACTTCTCGATAGGATCTTATTTTTTCTTCACCATACCCTCTCATCATCAATAAAGTGATCCTTTCCGTTTCGGTCAAATGCATTTTGTGATCTGACAATAGAAATGTACAAAAATGAAAATTACTCTCCGAATTAGCGCTCTCTGAAATTCACAAGTGACTATCGAAATGTGTACACATGAAATCATGTTACAATCGTAGACAAGGTCCATTTTGTATCGCCGAGGTGGATTGTAATAATACGTAATTTAACGTCACCTTAATGTGACATTCCCAAGCTCACACATACACACGCACACGCGCCGACACACATTTAGGATTTTACCTGCACGGTACATTTTGGGTAATGCTAATACCGGCGGTAGCCGATAATGAAGATGGTAACTTTAACGTTAAATATCTCAGCAAACAAAAATCGTATCTCAAAATCGATTGCAGCATTGTTGTCGTATTGAAAAGAGCTTTCAATTGAGCCCCCACTCGACCCCCCGTGCCATTTAAGATTTTGCTTTGTTCTGGAGCCGTATATATATCAAAGCTTTGTTCTGGTACTGTATATATGTATGAGCTTTGTTCTGGTGCTGTAATTATGTAGGATATATTTATAATGACAAAATTGCAGGGCAGTTGGAATTGTTTTCAATTCATTGTTTATTTAATGGGAACCTGTCAGGTAGTTTTAACCCCTTGTACTGCCACCATGCCGTAATACACGACCTAACAATATTTCCAAACATTCCCTTGTATGTTTTTTTTAGATGCAAAATCTATAAAATCAACTTTTAAAACGGCGCACACTATATGCTAATTACTCATTAAAGGGTCATGGGGCGGTGCCGCTATCCTGAAGAGTCACATACTCCTGCCTACAAACCCACCTTTCCATGCATGATTGACATCCCCCTGGCTGTTATACATCACTACCAGTCTCCTCCAACTTTCTCGGATGTGCCACTGCCTTGCACTACTTGGGCACTCACCATGCAGTGAGGTGTACTCTGCCCGGCTCCACCGAGCATTCCAGTACAAGGCAACGGCGCATCTGCAAGAGTTGGAGGAGACTGCTAGTGGTGTAGAACAGCCAGGGGGATGTCCATCAAAATCTGGGGGACTGAATGGTAGTTACAGAAACAGCGTAGCTCGCATGCTACACTGCTTCCATAACTGCCATTCACTACTATGAGAGTTACGGAAACAGAGTAGCCCAGCGAGCTACGCTGTTTTCGTAACTCCCGACCATCAAGTCAGGAAGTGGTTGGGAGGCAACGAGAGCAGAAAGAGGTAGGACGGGGTATAGGGGGCCCTGTTCTAGAGATATGTCCTGTGGATATGGAGGGATATGGAGGAAAAATTCCTTTAAAGTGTAACTAAACTTTTAAAAAACTTCTGACATGTCATAGTGAAATATCAGAAGTTTTGATCGGTGGGGGTCCAAGCACTGAGACACCCTCGAACAAAGTGGCAAAAGCGTTCAGGTGACCGCTGTGCCGCTTCGGTTCCGATCTGCTTTTCTCGGAAACCCGAGCAAGCGGTGTACGGACGTACACCACTCCGAGGAATGCTGATCAGAAACGAAGCGGTGTATCATTCAACCGAGCGCTTCTGCCGCTTCATTTTAGTGATCGGTGGGGGTCTCAGTGCTCGGATCCCCCACCGATTAAATGTTCTGACATATCACTACGACATGTCAAAAGTTTTTTTAAAGTGTAGTTACACTTTAAAGAGAGGTGTTAAAAAATTTTATTATTATAATTTTTTCTTTAATAAAACAGTGTATCAGTGTGTTTGGTGCACCTTTCTAAATACTTTTTATTAAAAATAATTTTTACTCTTTGAATTACAGCTGCTTTATAGCTTGACTGTTCCGTCAAAAACGGGCAGGAGTAGGATCTGCCCTATTTTTGAGGGAACAGCGGCACGGTTCCGTTAAAACAACGGAAGTGTACATGGACCCATTGAAATGAATGTGTCAGGGTGCTATGAGTCAAAACAACGGATAGCACCCTGACGAAAAAAACTGAAGTGTGCATGAGGCCTAAGGCCTCAAGCACACATCCGTTGCCATTTAAACGGCTGCATATCACGGATCCGCAAAACAAGGACCGCACATAGAACTATACTGCTTGTAAAATGTACAAATGGCTTTATGCTTCAGTTACATTAAAATAAAAGTGAAAAAAAAAGTTACACCTCATTGATTGGTTGAGAAAGCAAACATGGTGAGTGGGAAGGAGATGTCGGGAAAGAGTTTGGGGGGGGGGGGCGCCAAGCTTAATCTTTGCTCCGGGTGCAGGAGAACCTAGCTACGCCTCTGATAAGAGGATGGATTTGTTTATGGGGTCTGTATTTAGGGGGTCTGGTTTGGGGACTGTATTTAGGGGGTCTGGTTTGGGGACTGTATTTAGGGGGTCTGCTCTGTATTTAGGAAGTTTGGTGTCTGTATTAGTTTAAGGGGTTTGGGGGTCGGTATTTAGTGGGTCTGAGGTCTGTATCAGTTTAAGGGATTTAGGGTCTGTATATTTAGGGGTCTGTGTTAGTTTAAGGGGTCTGTATTTAGGGGGTCTGTATTAGTTTGACATCGGGTCTGTATTAGTTTATGGGGTCTATTTAGGGGCCTGTTCTAGGGTCTGTATTAGTTTAGGGGTCTTTATTTAGGGGTCTGTATTTAGGGTTCTGGTCTGGGGTCTGTATCACATAAGGGGGTCTGGTGTCATTATTAGTGTAGGGGGTCAGGTCTGGGGTCTGCATTTAGGGAGTCTGTATTAGTTTGGGGTCTGTGTTTAGGGGGTCTGCATTTAGGGGTCTGTATTTAGGGGGCCTGGTCTAGGGTTTGTATTAGTTTAGGGGTCTTTATTTAGGGGTCTGTATTAGTTTAGGGGGTCTGGTCTGGGGTCTGTATTAAGGGAGTCAGATCTGGGCTCATTATTAGTGTAGGGGTTCAGGTCTTGGGTCTGTATTTAGGCGTCGGTTTGAGGTCTGTAATTATTTAGGGTGCTTGTTCTGGGGTTTGTATTTGTTTAGGGGGCCCTGTCTGGTCTGGGGACTGCAATAGTTTAGAAGGTCTGGGGTCTGTATGTATTCTATGATCTAGTCTGGGGTCAAAATTTATTAGTCTGAGTAAAAGGGGTTGTCCGGGCACATCGATAGATCCTCAGTATAAAAAACGGTCTGTGCCTGGAGAACCCCTTTAATGTGTGGTTCTGGGCCTTGTTGTCTAAATTTGTGTATTTCTATAGAGGCTGGAAATGGCTGCAGAAGTGATGGGCAAAAATGTCCAATCAGGAGAAGTCGACATAACGGTCTTCGTCAGATGGAGAAGAAAAGAAAATGACTACCATCAGATAAGACGTCACTTGTGAGTAACTGGATCTTTAGGGGATCTGTCCCCTCTCCTGACATGTCTGTTGTAGGAAATCCTTGTATTCTATAAAAAATCTTTGTGTACTCAGGACTAATAGAGAAATGTGTGTCAAGAGGAAGTGTCCCTGAACAGTGTAATACTGTCAGCAATGGTTGGAGACTGTCAGTATGTAGGGACACAGCCCTTTGACCAGGGGAATCGTAACACTCATTTGCCAATGCTCGCACAAAAAGGTGGTTCACTATAGACATGGCAGAGGGGGTGGGGAAGGGGGGCCCAAGTTTGTGGAACAGACCAGGGCCTATGGTCTATTTAATCTGACACTGCTGACGGGTGCAGTGTCAGCGGGTTGGGGGGGTTGAAGTGCGTGTGAGGGGGAAGGAGGGGGCCCAAGTTGTGTCAACAGCCCAGGGCCCATGGTACACATAATACGCCGCTGATTGCCATGAAAAATTATGATAGTCTATATTATTATAAATAGGTAAAAATTAAAACAGTGAAGATCAGGCATATAATGAACCTTTATGAATCAGTTGTTGTGAATCATGTGGGATGCATTTCTGGTTTTACAACATGGGACATGTAACCACGTTATAATAATCCATGTTCCTTAAAATAAAGTCCATGTGTCTTCCAAGGATTTCACATAGACTCTGATCTTCGCCACTGGTGTCATAATTGCTTGTGTAAATTCTAACCTGTGAGAACAGGAATAAAGAGGCATATAGACAAAATATTCTAGCAGGTAAATATACTTAGACAATTGAAACTTACTTCCATGTGATAAGCAGGCTAGAATACATTATTAAAATTGAAGACTATGGTTTGAATGAATTATAATGTTTACACAGTATTACACAACAGAGTCCTCCTCCTAGACACATCTTGGAAAGACCTCCACCCTATTGATGTTTGCAGTTCACAGTCTGGAGTTTAAAGGAACACTCCAGGTAAAACTGATACACTTGGGAAGATTTATTAATACTGTCTAAAATTGAGACAGCTTAAAACTAGACAAAGGCAGGCAGAACATATAAATATATATATATATATATAAATATATATATCACAGTGGTGCACGGTGTGTCGGATTTTCCGCATCTAGCTCGACATGGCAAACACTTTTCTGTTCTTTACGCCACCTCTTAGCTGGCTTACTGTCCTCCAATATTTTGTGCCAATTGTGGCGCACACCATTAATAAACCTGTTGCATTTTAGGACTCCATTTAGCCACGCCCCCATTTCTAAACACTTTTCAAAAAATGTTTCTATTTTTGGCACAATTTGTATCAATGCACTTATTAAGTGAATATTCCTGCAGATAACACTTTTATGTGTTAAGAAAGTTGGAAGTGGTGCTGCTTGATTTGGAAAATACCGTCCCATCCCCAGTCCCCCCCAATTTGGAATTAAATACAGCTTATGACCTGGCGCTTACAGCATCGAATCTTAGAGGTATGAAATGTGTGAGAATTGGGTCAGCAGCAGGGAATGTTCCCAGGGTTGGAAAACCCAATGTAGATGACCTGGATCATTAATTTTAATATTGATGGAAAAAAAAGAGAGAAACTGCAGCACTCCAGTAGGAAAAGGCTTTCTTTTAATTCACCAAAACATGACCTTGCAACATTTCAACCCTGTCAGGGTCTTTCTCAAGGAACACTTTTTCTACTGGAGTGCTCCAGTTTCTCTCTTTTTTATGGATTTGTGATTCCCCTTGGACCGGGGACATTTTATTGCGTGCATCTCTCTCCATCTGGGATATTTTCTCCTGTCTTGATGCTGGTTGAGCTGCTGAGTATCTGTTTTCTAATTTTAATATTGGCCAGAAAATTCTATACTTCGACAGAGCGTGTATTTCAAGCATGATAGATTATTTGTGGATATCTTTGTTCATTTCCCCTTAAATTAAAAATGTAAACAGATTGGGGCAGATTTACTAAGCTGTGTAAATTTTAGACAGTGTAGACTTAGACCACGGAGTCAGAAGATGCACCAAATTTATTATATTGTTACACGCTTTATGATAAATTTGGTTAGACTTTTCTCCTCTTTGCACCACCTTTGATTTGGCTTATTTTGAGACAGAATTTTGCACCAGATCTTTGGCGTATTTTAAACCATGACATTTTCCGCTATCCCCTCCCCTTTTTCATAACTTTTTTTTAAGTGTCTAGAGACTAAGATATTAGAGCTTAAATATCAGTTCTATAATGAAATGCATCAAAATGCATCAAATTGTGGTGCATTTTCTGACCTATTGAGTAAAAGTTTGACCTATCCCACACAAAGCCCAACACAGTTCAAATATTCACACCCATACTTACATTGACCAAGCCCCATTCTCGTCAGGCCTAGTCATCTTCAATCTCTAAAAACCAGGCAATGTATAGGGGATTGAAGTTCTGACTAACAGGACTATCCATAGCTATTAGGGATGATGCAGGGTGTAAAACCACACTCATCTAGTATGTTAAAGGGGTATTCCCAACTTAGTCATTTCTGGCATGCGCGCCGCTCTCTCCATCCTGTTATATGGTTGTTACGGAAACAGCGGAGACGAAGACCAGGTGACGCCTATTCTTGATATAGGTGCAGATCCCAGACATGGGACCCACATCTATCAGACATTTATGTGGATATGCCATAAATGCCTTAATGCAAGCCATTAATATGTACTGTCAATGTGTAAGTCGGTGGTGCCAGGTAATAGTCACACAAGGTGTTGTTACTCTCGGCAATAGATGATGCATCAGCATGGTTTGTTGTGTGATGATATAAGTGAGCAGCACTCCATTTAGTTGCCAGTACTGATAAGTTTCCATTATCTCTTACAACGGCCTTGTTGGTATGTTGGCACATTTAGAAACCAAGCCCAAGTTTTTTTTCACTGCGGAATAGAAGCCATAAATTAAATGATTGCAAAGTGTCCCTGTGGAATCTCACCTTCATAGTTCTAAGAAAGATTTTGTCTTGCTCACAGTTCTGCAACACTGCTTCCACAAACTGGACATCCAGAAAGGCCCAGATTTTTACATAGTGAAGACTATTACATGAAAGGATCAGGTTGAGCAGCTGTTCATCCACAATTTCATGACTGTTATTGAGCTCCAGGGTCAGTTTCTTTTAGATAGAAAATAAAACAAAATGTGTTTTTTTTTTAAAAAAGTGTTGAAAATTGCATTTCCTTTAGGGACACATTCCGTTTTTAGCAACATTTGACAATCTACATGAAAAGTTCAGCAACCTTGCAAATACTTATCAAGCAATACCTTTCTTTACGGTTTGTACTTATTTTGCATCATGACTTTTTCAGCAATAATTTTGATAACTTTTTCCAAAATTCCGTTGGTTGTCTTTAATAACAGACAGTAGTTTAGCGTCATTGAAGTGTCAGACCAGTGACATGACTACTTAGCTTTAGTATACAAATCATTTATTGAAAAAAAAATAAAAAATACATTGCCATGTCAATCGAAGAACATTTTTTCCCACGCAGGGGGCTTGTATTTTATATGATAAATGCATCTTTGTAAAAAAAAAAAAAACAATAAAAAAATCAAAAAAGTAAACATTAAATTGTTTAGTGGAACAAATAATTATGTAGACAGGTCCATATAGAGAATCCAAGGTTGCCGTGTTTTCAAAAAAATAACCATAGTTTCATCTCTTATTGCATTACATTTTTTGCACAGCATCATCTTAGAGAATCTATCCTGATTCCGTATGGATGGCGCATTCGTATGGCGGCTGAGCGCTGTTGTTCGGCGCCGAACAACAGTGGTCAGCCGCCATACGAATGCGCCATCCATACAGGATCATACATTGACTAAGTGCCTGAGGAAGGTCATGGTATTGACAGAAACGTTGCACGGTCATTGGCTATAAATATAATAAATTATTTATCTGCAAAAGAATTTCCACTTTGGTGTGCATAGTGCTTTTTCTCCATTGGATCGGGCTGGGACCCTACTTATGCCCCCACACCTTAACCTAGTAATATCCGAACCTTGCTACAATCTATCCTGATTCCTTCACCATTGAGAGTGATAGTCTAGCAGTTTTCCATTGTGCAGTTGTATGGATTCTGGCTGCCATACATATGGGCTGCACCATTTTATGTGCTTGATTCTTATTTCTAGGAGGTTTAGCAAGGAGTACGGAGGTTTTTTGGGAATGATGAATGAATAGTATCCGAAATCATTTTAGCTATAAAGATGCAACGCCTAGTAACAAAGGGACATGTCCAATATATATGCAGGTGGAAGCCTCTGAAACACATAGGTGAAGCTGTAGGATAGAGTGTGTGTAGACGTGATGGCACAACGTATGTTCTACGTAGTATATTCCATGAATCTAACCGCTAGGCTGCCTCTGGAAGACAGTAGTGCAAGAGTGAGGACATTTTCAAGTTATAGAGAAATATTAAAGTCCCGTTCCCATTCTTGAAAAAAAAAGTTTGTTTTGTCTCTGGAGGTGGGCTATTAGGGGTTAAGTATATTAAGGATATCATCGCTCTTTGAAGAGGGTCATTGCAACCTTAAAGTTCAAAGGAAGTAGATTTAGGAAGGGGTCCATTCTGCTAGTCAGTGAATTAGGGAAATAGAGGACATGGGATTGTCTTTTTAATGAACTGTTGGCATTGTATTAATTTGTTACCCAATATATGTGTAGCCAACTGAGGTTGTTTTCTAACAACTATCTAAATGTGTTTCAATCAGTGCCTGGTATGAAAGAAGGGTTTCCCATGATATGAGTCAGAGAAGAGGATTTTGACTGAAGATTTGATTTAAATCTAGTGGATCTCCAGAGGAGAAGAGAATATTTGGGGGTAGGGTTTAATGTTCAAATACAAGTGGGTAATTGTGCGTCAATACACATCAGAGCCACTGGGGAGTATGGGGTACAATGAGTTTTTCCAATGAAACCCATGCCGGGATGTCACTACCTGCGCTCACTGCCACAAGTTGGGTTATTTGAGCAGCCTTGTAGTATTTATAAAGAGGAGATAAGGACAGGCCTGGGTCTTATATGATAGTGATATATATTTTTAGATATTTCAGCTCGTTTACTGATTCAAATGAACCTTGTTATTTGTTTTTGGAAAGAGTCCAACTCAGGTCCACAAATAGGTACAAGATTCTGGATAAGATCCCCATTTTGTGTTTATACTGCCTGACCATAAGTATTGGTGTATGCCAGATTTTCAGATCCCCTGTGTGTTTTTTGTACAATAGGGGGTATAGGCGATAGTTTTAAACTTAAAGAGGCTCTGTCACCAGTTTAGAACTTCCCTATCTCTTACCTAATCTAATAGGCGCTTTGATGTAGATAACTACTGTGTTGTTTTTTTTGTTTTTTTTAAAAACGTTTATTATTGACCAACTTCTGAACATTTTTCGATTTATGCAAATTTTTTCTAAATGCCCAACTGGGCGTTTTTTTCTATTCCCCAAGTGGGCGTTGTATAGAAAAGTGTATGACGCTGTCCAATCAGCGTCATACACTTCTCTGCATTCCAGCCCAGCTTGATTCACAACACAGCGTGATCTCGCGAGATCACGCTGTGACGTAATTTCTTCCCGCAGGGCGTTCACCGCCTCCAGCCGCTGCAGATTCAGATAAACGAAAGAAAAACAAAAACTTTTTTCTCCTAAAGTAATGTAAAAAAACAAAAAAAAAAAACATAATTGGTATCCCCACAGCCTTAAAAGTCCAAACTATCAAAATGTGAAATGATTTAACCCACAGGTTAAATACTGTAAAAAAAAAAAAACAACAAAAAAACATCAGAATTGTTGTTTTTTGTCACCTTACCGCCCCAAAAAAAGGAACTGATCAAAAAGTTGCATGCACCAAGAAATGGTGCCAATTAAAACTACACCTTGCCCCGCAAAAAAACAAGTTCTCACACAGCTTTATTATTGGAAAATAATCAGAATATGGCGACACAGAACTATTTTTTTATTATTCCTTTGTAACAAATTTTTTTATTTTGTAAAAATAGTAAAAGATAAAAAGGAACTATATCAATTTGGTGTCACCATCTTCGTATTGGCCCGCAGAGTTAACAAGTCATTGCTGGGTGAACGCTGTAAAAACGAATCCCAAAAACAGTGGTGGAATTGCTATTTTTTTTCTATTTTGCCCCACAAAATAATTTTAAAACATTTCCCAGCACATTATATGGTACATTAAATTGTTCCTTTTAAAAAACACAACTCGTCCCAGAAAAATAAGACCTTATTACGGCTATTTCGACAGAAAAATAAAACAAGTTTTGGCTTTTGAAAGGTGGGGTGAAGATAATGAACTTTGAACTAATTCTCATAATTGTACTTAAAAGGAGCATATATTCAGCAATCCAATACTAAGTCAATGTCATACCTTTAGTGTCTTTCTATAATTTGGCAGTAGTTCCAGCAGTGTTGGAGAAATGTACCACTCAGGGTCACTTAAATAACTACTTCTGATGCTGATGTGTCTGACCGGAATCTCACGTAGTAATATCCTTGACAAGTGACTGTAGAGCAACACTTTAACAATGTAGAAATTTACACAAAGATTTCTGGCTTTGTTTGCAAGTTGTGCCCAGTACATCCCCCAGACAATCTGCAGATGTGGATTATACAAATGACACTTAATATTAATTGTCAAGAGGGAATGGCTGCAGTTTGCGCACAGTACCTGAAGCAAGTCATCTGAGATACAGCTGTAATTTAGCGAGAGAATACTGAGGTTCTGGAATGAAGACATAGCGTGGATGAAGGTTTCATAATGATAAACATGAAGGTGAGAAGAGAAGAAGTCTTCAATGTCCAGTTTAGTGATATTCGTCACACTCCTTGAATAGCTCAAAGAATGAAGAACTTCTTGACCGTGTTGAAATGACATTTTCGCTCCTCTCAGGTTAAGATATTCCAACCGACTTCCCATCTTCCTAAGAAATGTACATAAACTCTTGACAAAAGCATCTCTTGTGTGGCTCTTCCAAATTAACCTTTCCATATCCAGATATGGCATTGAAAGGCTTTTCAAGCGTTGGTTCCTTCTTCCCAAACTTGATAATATATTGGTCATGACATTTTGGAACTTCCGTGTGAAGAAAGTATTGTAGGAATTGAGAAACCTGATTTCCAAATTTTTAACATATTTTCCAAACCTATAAATATACCACACTGCAGAGTTGTATTCTGTCACGCAGGATGTAATTGATCTCCCTCTAAAAGTTATTATTCGAAATTTCCACAGTGTGGCGGAGTTCATTACTTGATTCCATCTTTTGCAAACCAAAGCAGCGTTAAATCTATCCTGATCTCCAAGATAATGAAATATGTTTTGCAGGCAGATTTCAGGCAAACCCTCCCAAATGTTTTGCATATCCATGAGCCCAGAGAAATTAATCTGATGTTTGGAACCTGTGAACGGTAAATATGACTGCTGGTCGAAAGAGGACGTATATATTATTTGTTGATCAATCTCTTTGGAAATAAGGAAACTCAGATGTGCTCCCATAGATAGAACGTTTCTAAACAAGAAAGACAATAATATAAGTTTATCTTTACCTAGGAGAAGACACCTATAAAAGTTCAATAATGATAAATTGGACATGGTGATGGATAAACTAGTTCTGCAATCTGTATTTTTGATCATTTTAAGTTGCCATGTTTCAAGCCCCGACTACGACTTCACCAGCCTTGTCAGTCTATGTATTATCATGCCTATCAGATATGGTGCTCGGTGGCTTCAACACTATAACAAGCCCCCCACCACTTGTTCCCATTTTATTTTTCTTGCCCCTCCAATATATCACCACCCCACAATCCCCTTACCTCAATCATTAAAGGGCTTGTGTGATTAAGAAAAACGATTTTTCAACTATCTTATTAGGGCAAGCTGAATTAATAAAGGGCTGTCTCTCATTTGGAAACTCCAAATGAAGCGGAAAGTGGGGGCAAAAAGCATTTCTACCTCTGGAGGACTTAATACATCTATGTATTACATAGCCAGCCAATTGATTTCAGTAGGCACCATATAGTGGTGCAGATTTTCTACTGTGTCTGCGACTAGAATGTTTTGAAAAATTCACATTTTGGCGCATTTAATGTGAAACTAATTTATCATGCAAATTATCCAAAAAGAACAGATGCTTACGCCCTACTAGACAGTTACCTGGAAAAGGGATGTGGCTTAGCAGGGCAGGGGTGTGGCTTAAAATGCACCAAACAAAAAAACTAAGCCAACCAAGAGTTGGTATAAGGAAAGGTTTCTAGCAAGATGCGCCAAATTAACCATATAGCATGTGCACGATGATAAATTTGGCGCATCTTCAGACTGCCTGGTCTAAGTTTATGCTGTCTAAATTTTAAACAGCTTTCGCAAGTCTGCCCCAATGTGTCTTTCCCACTATGGTGGGAAAGCAGTCAACATATCGAAACTGGAAAATAGTGCTAAGTAAAAATAATAGAATGTTTTGCTGCCGCTACACCAAGCTTCTATGAGGAAGCAATTGTAGTTGGGGTTGGGGTTCCCCGGGAGTGGAAACATTGTTCAGTGGTTCACCCATGGTAATAGGGAATAACGGTAATGGGTGTCATAGTAATAAAGGTTTTAAGATTTTGACAAAAGTTCCAATATTTATATTAGAATGTTACACTGAAAACAGTCTACATGCAAATATATCCCACCATAAAAATTATTCCAATAGAGAAAAAAAAACATCAGTGCAATATTCCTCACGCGTTGTTAAATTACATAATTCATAACAATAACAACTAGTCATTGAGAAAAGTTTTCGCTAAGTAAATTTTATGGATAGAGCAGATTATCACTTGGAGCTCAGATTACCTCTACGACCACTTAAATTTATTCTCAGTAGGATTGGATTTATTAGTTTTAACCCCATTCACAATGTTTTATGCAAAGTTTGTTTCTGACCATTTATCAAATAATTGAAGATATTTTCAGAAAATGTCCAGAATGCCACTAAATTAAGAAACTGGATTATGGATATAAATTAAATTATTGAATTTGTTGGATTATAATAAGAGTTTTTGCTGCAAACATTTTTGGTGGTTTAATTTTGGAGTTTTTTCCTGTATTTAATGGACCATAATGTTTTTGCGCTTTTGTGGTCTTGTATAAGGTTTAATAAAATTACGTATAAAGTAACTTCAAATATTGTAAAACCCCAAAATGTCTCAGCTCTCATGTAATGTATAGGGAAACAAGATTGCATCTGGAATAGAGATAACATGAAGAATATCTTTAAAGGAATATGGGACATATAGGCTGGCAAATTAATTTGTACTAATGGACATTTTTTCGGCTGGATATTTCACTTTATTGTGCACTTTTATTATAAAATAAAAATTTTTATATACAGATGTAGCCGTCTTTACTTTGACTTTTAACGCATTAAATAAACAGTGGCTAGATCTCTTTTCTTGACTTTTTCAATTACTTTTCATTGGCTTTTGTGGTGTGATATCACGCTGCAGAAAGTTATCAGAATCAAGTTAAAGATGGCTACATCCGTATTATCACTTCTATATATATATATTTTGTAGATATGTATAACATTGTACACTATTGATCTGGGGTGCTTTTTAGAGATGTTGGCACAGGTCTGGGTTGAACACACGATAAGGTAATTAATTGGTACGTGGTCCTGCGTTTTCCCCATATCTGTCAGTAAATTTTATGGATAGAACAGATTATTATTAAAATTGGAGCTCAGATTACCTCTTCGACCACTTAAACTTATTCTCAGTATGATTGGATTAATTAGCATTACATATATTACCGTTTTACCCCCATTCACAATGTTTTATGCAAAATTTGTTTCTGACCATTTATCAAAGAAGTTTTGAGAAAATGTCCAGAATGCCACTAAATTAAGAAACTGGACTATGGATATTAATTTAATTATTGAATTTATTGATTATAATAAGACTTATTTTTGCTGCAAACATTTTTGGTGGTTTAAAATGCATAGTAAAGAATAGTAGTTTACCTCGGTCTTCAGATGATGCTGCCTGACTAAAGCTGAACACAAACTTGGTATGATGATATGACTTAGTTGCTGTTATGATGTCATCAGCTACGATGTCACAATTTCCCAAATACCACTAAGACCTTTAAAGATTATTCCTTACATATGATACATATAGATGGCACATAATAATAGTCAAAAAGTAATAGACATACTGTGATCAGACAACTCCTGGTTACGTTTATCTGGGATAGTGTATTAAATATGACTGCCTTGATTGGGATAACCACCATTTCTTAAATTTTTTCTCTCTATTGTATTGACCCTTCCTTAATATATACTTGATATTTTTGAGATGAGATTTTACTCCATTACAAATTGGTCTAGCACTATTTGTTTCTTTGTTGGATTTTTTATTTTGTTACAATGCATTGTGGACCTTTTTCTTAATTGTGGGAAGTGTTTTTATGGTAGATTGTGTCTACTATATGTGTCCACAAATTGATGTATCATATGCAAAGGATCATTTTGAATGTCCTTTAACAAATGCCATTCATCGTGGTAGAGACGTTTGGTGAGTTTACTGGGACATATGAATTTATTTAAGAGGGTGATATCTAAATCTCAATTGTAATAATGCGTCACAGGACCCGATTAACTGGTTGTCCAGTAAGAGATTGGGATACATCGGAGATATGTGTTTTAATAATTGGAATATGCATGCATTTATTATTTTTGTTGTACACTTATATGTATATTTATTACAGTATATTTATGGTATTCATTGCAAATACATTGTATATATGGATTTATGGGTGAGTACAAATTGGTTGTATATCACACAAAACTTTATAATGGGATTATAATGGGATTGTGTCAATCCATGTACTTTTGCCACTGAGCAACATATGTAATATGTTTACAGTGGCAATGTATGTATTTATGCCAACAACCAATATTGCATTGGTTACATAAAGTTTCTTATTTATTTAGGCATACTTTCACCCTCTATCGATGGGATTTGTTAGCAAGATAGGGACCTTTGACTATGTGTGTGCGTTGGAATTTGTTAGCAATATAGGGACCTTTGACCATGCGTGTGCTTCTGTTTTGCATGCAGTAAATGTAACATCCGTAAATATGTATTTTTAGGCTATTTTGGGATCAATAATAAGTGCCCATTGCATATTAGGACATTCCCATGTCATTTATGTAAACACATGATTTGATAAGCAGATTTTTGGTTACCGGTGACCTTTATTGCGCATGAGTGTAATATAATGTAATACAAGCGTGGTTTCTAAACTTGATGTGCCGTCATCTTGTTTTCTCCATTGGTACATGTTGTTGGGCACTTACATGGTATGGTATGTAAATGTTGTAAAAAAAATAAATTGTTTGTTTTTAATAAAAATGTGCATTAATGTGTAAAAAACTTTTATTAAAAATTATTTTAACTTTTTAAGATACAGCTGCTCTGTATCCTTTATACAGAGCAGCTGTATCTAGCGCTATTCACTGAATTCGTCAGTCGCGTGGACCTGACTGGTTCAGGGACAGTTGACCCTGCGTGTATCTGACATGCAGGATCCACCTGTAAACTATCACATCTAAGTTATGAACAGAGCAGCTGTATCTTAAAAAGTTAAAAGAATTTTTAATATTATGTATTCAAAAAGTTTATTAACACACACATATAATACACCACTTTTAAACATTTACATAGCCTTTAAGCATATTTCCTGTATTAAATGGCATGGACCTTAATGTGTTTGCGCTTTTGTGGTCTTGTATAAGGTTTAATAAAATTATGTATAAATGAACTTCAAATATTGAAAGACCAAAAAATGTCTCAGCTCTCATGTAATGTATAAGGAATCAAAGATTGCATCTGGAATTGAGATAACATGAAGAATATGGAACATATAGGCTGGTAAATTAATTTGTACTAATGGACATTTCTTCGGCTGGATATTTCACTTTATTGTGCACTTTTTGTTATATAATATTTTTTATATAATAATATTTGAATACATTATTACTCCTTTATATATTTTGTAGATATCACGTATAGCACTGTACACTATTGATCAGGGGTTCTGGTTTGAATACATGATAAGGTAATTGGTGTGTGTTTTTCCCCATATCTGTCCGAACACTCGTCTTCCCACATATATAACTTTTTATTTGGGTGTTGATTGTGTTTTTTTTTCCATGTATTATTTTGTATAGTATTTACTATTTTTGTAATTTAGCATATGGGTAACTTTGGCTTCATTTTTTACTTGCCAATGCTATCCATTGTTAACACTGATATATTAGTATCACTAATGTTTGTCGTATATTCTGGCCGATTACATGAGTATGTACTCTGTAGCTGTCTGCAAGATGCTCACGGACGAGGACTGACTCCCCACTTTGGATTGGAGGTGATCCCTCCATTCGTGGTCCTCCTGCAGACAGCATAATATATACATATCCTTATGTAATTATATTTATTTTCTTGCTGGCGATTCTTGCCAGTGTTTAAGCGGTCCTGCCTGGGTTTGCTGCATCTTCATGAATTTATATTCTGCGTGGTGATGGTCTGCTGGCAGCCTGGCCATGCACCCTTCTGCGCTCTCTCTTCTGCAGGGATCATTCGGCTTTTTGTATTTATATTTACACACACACACACACACATATATATATCTAAATTGTTTACATGATTTTAGGGGAAAAATGGGCAAAGGGTTTTCAATTTAAACTTTTTATTATTTTTTTTTGTCTGTTTCGAAATACCTAATGTATTACATTTTATATATATATATATATATATATATATATATATATATATATATTGCCTCATTAGATTGCTGGTACAATAGACTGAAATACTTAATACTGCAATACTTAAGATGCCGCGGTCATATAAGTGGTTAAACGGCTGGGATTGAAGTTATCTCCGATTCCCGAAATTGGAGCAGGGTGTAACCTGTAAATCACAGCTGACACCTGCTGCGTGTGGATCATGCTTAGCCCGTGAGCCAGCTCCGTACTTCCCTGTCCGTCATCTGCCTTACATGTATCCTACCTATAACATGCAGCACATTGTGGTGCAGTTTTTCAGGCGGAATTTCCACTGAGGAAAGCAAAAAAAAAATTATAATAAAAATAAATCATACTCATTCCGGTCGTAACCATGGCAACGCTTTCTTCTGACATCCTACAGCCCAGCCTCCTGGGATGACGTTTCATCCCATGTGATCGCTGCAGCCTGTAATTGGCTGTGATTTCTGAGTTGAGATTTTTGCAGCGGAATCGCAGCCGCAAAAATGTAAACATCTGCTATTTGTTGCGGGATTTACCACCCCATTGAGTTTAATAAGCAAACCCGCAACAGAAAACCAGCGATTCCGCAGCATAAATTGACATGCTGCGGATGAAATAAAACGCACCTTAGGTCAATTTTGGCGTTTTTTTTGGGTGTTTTTTTTACGGAGCGTGTTTCAAATCTCATCCACACTGCAGCTATTGTAATATGCTGCAGATTTTCCGCAATGCAATCCGTTGCAGAAAATCTGCAGTATTTACGCTACGTATGAACCCCACCTAGTGATGAACCACAGGCTGCACGGTTGTCCACAAGAGGATTTTCTCTGACTAAAAACTTCACAGGCATAATGTACTAGTATTTAACGAATCCCTGTGCCATAGTGATATGGTGGCGATTGGTGCGGTCTAGGACAGCACCAATCCCTACCATGTATTGATGAGGTGGCGGCTACGATTGGTCGGTCTGCATAGACCGACCAATCGCAGTCATTTCAGGTGTTTCAAACACCCTGCACCAGCTCTGCTTGCCTCGTTCCGGTTAGGAAAGGTGAGCAGAGCTGGTGTGACCGTCTGTGAGCCGTTACTTAACAGTTCTGAGCCCTTCTGGTCTTGTTATCCTGCTGTGTGGTCTGCATCCTGCTGCTTTGTGATCACTGCTGCGGTCATCATCGGTGTCTGTGTTGCTGCTGATTTATTTATTTTAGCAGCAGCACTAGTTCTCTCCTCAAATTTCCCAGTCTCTGTTCCTGAACCCCTTCCTCCTCCCCCTTTTTACGTCCTGCGGCCGCTGAGTGCGCATCAGTGACCACCATCACTTATAAGCATCTGTGGTAATTTTTTTTCTATGTTTCTACCTGCACCAATTCCCTGTGTGCGTCCTGCGGCCGCTGAGCGGCGATCAGCGACTACCATCACTGTTTGGCATCTGTGCTCATTTTTTGGCGCAGATTAGATTTTTTTTACCCATCTTTACCCGCTGCCACTGAGTGCTGAGTCTATAATCAGCCTCAGTGGTAATTTGTTGACGCAGATTATTTCTGGCTTTTTTTTTTTTTTTTTTTTAAATTTGTAAAAATAAATTAGAATTAGGTGCATAGGTAGGGCGTTAGAGTAGCAGATGTTTACGAAAGTCCATTTTGTAAAAAAAATATATAGCAGAAGTTTTAGCTATATATTTTTTCTACAATTTTAGTGCGAATTAGCGTCAGTTAGTGGCGGACAATTTTTACGGTCGTGTGCATGGGGCCTGTCATGATCAGTGGGTATGTGGACCCACTAGGCCCCTCCGCCGTAGCGGAGTAGCAGCTGGCCAAACCACAGAGTAACCGATCAATACAAAGTCCAGCACAAGGGTACCTGAAATAGTCCAGACAGTCGCAGTGGCTAGGCACAGATGGAACTTTGACGGCAGAGGATGCCACAAGTGGCGGAGGATATCAGGCGTGGCAGATGACACCAGACGTGGTGTATGAGAGCAGGCATGACCGATGGCACAATGCGACTCCAACACTCGATAGGGCTCAGGTACCAAAACGGCACAGGATACAGGATACAGGTAGCAGGGCACGGGAACACTTGGGAACAGGATAACACTAAGGTACCATTTGCTAAGACTAACATGGGAAAACACAACAACGCTCAGGCAGCCCTATTAATAGTCCAAGGTGATCATGGGCTAATTATTGATAACTTACATGTGCGTGCGCTGGCCCTTTAAGGCCGGGCACGAGTGTGCGCACACACTCTACGGGACACAGCAGAGCGGAGGTGAGTGCTGGTGTCTCCTAGGAAGGAGATGCAGTCCAGCACTCACAGATCCATGGCCTCGTCCGCCAAAGGGTGAGTAGGAATGGCGGTCCGTCGCCGTGGACGCTATAGGGCCTAGCTGAAGTCCGTTCACTACATTTTTGATAGCGTAGCGACAGTTTTAATGCAAATTTACAGCGTTATAATTAGCCCCAGTTATTGACGGACATTCAGATTTTTTAACCCTTTTAGGACACAGCTTGTTTTGGCCTTGTGGACACAAACAATTTTTTTTAAATCTGACGTATTTCTTTATGTAGTTATGACTTGGGAATGCTTTTATCTATCCAATCGATTCTGAGATTGTTTTCTTGTGACATATTGTACTTTATGGTAGTGGAAAAATTAGTTTAAAAACAACAAAATTTTGAGAAAATGTGCAAAAATTTGCATTTTTCTAAATTTAAATGTATACAATCCAGGATGAATCTTCACAGACATACAATAAAAAAGCAGCTGGATACACCTGTGGGAAAACACTTCTCTGGACCAGATCACAGTTTGGCAGATTTAAAGGTCCTAATACTGAGGGGTCGTTTTAAAAACAACAAAGAGAGAAAGAAAAATTTGTGAATTCAAGCTGATGATAACATTCCAGTCATTGACACAAGGCCTCAATCTAAGACCTGGATTTATGAGCCACTACATGGACACACATCACATCCCCCATCAGACTGACTCCAGATCCCTTATCTCCTAAGTCATCACCCCTATAACCTCAGTTTTATGGGCCCGGGTTATCTTAATGATGGATCACCTCATGTACTAATTGTCTTTGTGTAACATCTTAAATGTTGTGCTTTTTTTCTAAGTCATTCATTTGTAAACTTGTCTGAATAAGGGGCCTTTTGTGCTCTGATAGCTTCATATATAATTTTTATGGTTAGCCAATAAAGGTATCATACCTACTATACTTTTGACTTTTTTGACACAAAAGTATTTAAAATTGCATGCTGCTTGTAAGACAGATAGTAATACCACACAAAATAGTTACTAGTTTACATATCCCATATGTCTACTTTAGGTTTGCATCGTTTTTTGAAAGTCCTTTTATTTTTCTAGGATGTTACAAGGCTTAGAACTATAGCAGCGATTTCTCATATTGTCAAGAAAATTTCAAAAGCCTATTTTTTCATGGACTAGTTCAATTCTGAAGTGGTTTTGTGGGCCCTATATATTAGAAATGTCCCATAAATCACCTCATTTTAAAAACTGCACCCCTCAAAGTATTCAAAACAGATAACATTTAACACAGAAGGTTTTACCAGAGAAACGCAACTCAAAATTTATTACCCAGATTCTGCAGTTTTTAGAAATCTCCCACGTGACCCTAGTGTACTACTGGACTGAAGCACCGACCTCAGAAGCAAAGGATTTCCTAATAGATTTTGGGGCCTCCTTTTTATTAGAGAATATTTTAGGCACCATGTCCGGTTTGAAGAAGTCTTGTGGTGCCAAAACAGTGGAAATCAAAAGTGACCTTATTTTGGAAACAAGGAATTATTCTAGGGGTATAGTTAGCTTTTTGACCCTGTAAGATTTTTGCAGAATTTAGAAGAATTAGGCCATGAAAGTTTTTTTCATTCCAAATTAAAGAACCCTTTCAGGACTGATCCTTTTTTGCTTTTTCATTTTAGTTTTTCACTCCCTGCTTTCCAAGAGCCATAACTTTTTTATTTTTCCGTCAATAGAGTGGTGTGAGGGCTTATTTTTTGCGGGACGAGTTATAGTTTCTATTGACACCATTCAAAGTACCAATTAATGTACTGAGAAACTGAAAATAAAATGCTGTGTGGGCTGAAATTGGAAAAAACTGTGATTCCTCTATTGGTTTTTGGATTTTGTTTTTACGTCAGTACGATTACAGTGATACAAAAATGTATATAGTTTTTTTTATATTTGACTACTTATACAAAGAAAAAAAACTGTGTTAAAAAAAAAATTGTTTTGTTTCATCACATTCTGAGAGCCATCTTTATTTTTGGTCGATTGAGGGGCTTCTTTTTGGCGGCACAAGCTATAGTTTTTATTAGTAACATTTTTGGTACATACAACTCTTTGATCACATTTTATTAAAAAAAAAATTTACCCCTAAGATTACCAAAAAACAGAGATTTTTGCATTTCTTTTCTACGGCATTCACCGTGCGCTATAAATGACAATTTTACTTTATTATGCGAACCAATACGATTACAGCGATACCATCTGTTTTATTACGTTTTATTATCCAGATTTATTTCCCAGATTTATTGAGCATTTGCTCAATAAAATAAAATTTTTTTTATTAAATAATTATTTTTTTGTGTCTTCCTATTCTGAGAGCCATGACTTTTTTATTTTTCAGTCAAAATGCTGTGTAAGGGCTTGTTTTTTGCGAGACGGGTTGTAGTTTTATTGGTACTATTTTGGGGTACATTTACTTTTTATTCTGTATTTTGGGAGGAGTGGTGACCAAAAAAAAGCGATTATGGCATTGTTTTTTATTTTTATTTTTTGCAGCGTCCACCGTGCAGGAAAAATAACATTATAGTTTGGGTCGTTATGCAGTGATACCAAATATGTGTACTTTTTTTTAACGTTTTTTCCCTATAATAAAAGACTTATTATAGGAAAAAAGAAGTGTCTGTTTTTATAACTAGTAACTTTAAAACATTTTTTTAAATTTTTCTTCAATTATGTATTTTTTATTTTTGAAAGAAAAAGGAGGTACATAACATAATGATCTATTAGAAAAGGAACAGAAGTAATATCAGATTAATACAGAGTATAATTCAAGATAACAATGGTAGAAAGTTATGACATGTGTAAATCCAAGATATTGCATATTTTGCAAGGGTTCCAGGTAGCAAACATATAAGGATGCAGTAACTTTCGGTGAAGGACAAGTTCTGAAGGAACATGAACTCCACATATTATCCTATGGTATAGACAAACTCTGTCAACAAAAAGTAGTGAACATACAAAAAAACAAAAAAAAAACATATAACAAGACAATAGACCGATACAGAGTGGAAAAGAGGAAGGAAGGAAGGAAGGGAGCAAAGAGATGTCCTAGTCTTACATGGGTAGATAAGAGAAGGATAGTATAGATATTGCGTAAACTCAAGGTGGTCTAGAAGAGTCATACATATCCCATGGTGACCAAACATTATGGAAGCGATCCAATTGATTATTCATGGAGGCTGCCAGAGACTCCATTCTCCTAACCTCCCTAAATCTATTATGTATATCTGTCAAAGTAGGGGGTCAGCTCTTTTCCAATAGGCAGCTATAAGACATTTAGCAGGAGTAAGAACATGTAGTAACAATCGGGAATGCACTTTCTTCAAGCCTTTAGGTGGTCTATTGAGGAGAAAAGTCATAGCTGTCAGAGGGAGCCGGACATCCAGTAGTCTATGAACAAGACCACTGACCTCTCTCCAAAAGGGACGAAGCAATCGGCAATCCCAGAAGATATGAGGGAGTGTCCCCCTCTCACTGCGGCATCTCCAACACCTGGCTGAGACTAGAGGGTAAATTCGATGAAGGAATTCCGGGCTATGATACCAGTGCATCAGAATCTTATATTGATTCTCTTTATAAGAAGCACAAAGAGATGACTTCGGTTCATGAGACCAAATAATTTGCCACAGCGACAGGGGGAGCTCCCTACCCAGATAGGACTCCAATTTAACCATATATCCATGTTTAGGAGTTGTATGCATATTTGAAGATGAGAGAATAGCATAGCTCTCATAGATGAAACCACTAGTGAAGTTGGTAGTTTTGCAGAAAAATTCAAAGGGTGTGGGTTTAGAAAAACTATTATCTGTATAGAGGGAGTTGGCAAAATGGGTAATTTGCAGATAGCTGAAGTATGCGTTAGATGGTAAACTATATTTGGATTGTAACATTTGAAATGGTAAAATGGTCCTCGAGCACGGGTTTATGATGTCAGCAAAATAAAAAAGGCCAGCTCGCGACCAAGGCTGAGTCATCCTCGCATTGAGACCGTCAGGCAAGGAAGGGTGAAATAAAAATTATTGGGGATTTTACCCCTTCCCCCTGCTTGCATTCTGGGCCCTAATGACCAAGCCATTTTTTACATTTTTCCATCGTCACATTCGATGAGCTATAACTTTTTTATTTTTGCTTCAACATAAGGTCTTGTTTTTGCGGGACAAGTTGTACTTTTTAATAGCACCATTTTGGGGTACATATAATTTATTCATTATCTTTTATTAACTTTTTTTTGGGGGAGATATAAGAAAACCTGAAATTTCACCACTCTTTTTTGCGCCCTAAATCTACGTTGTTTACCGTGTGGTATAAATAATACAATAACTTTATTCAACGGGTTGTTACGATTGCAAAGATACCAAATTTGTATAGATTTTGTATGTTTTACTACTTACATATTAAAAACACTTTTTTTTCAAAATTATTTGTTCTTGTGTCTCCATATTTGAAGAGCCATAACTATTTTATTGTTCCGCCGATGCAGTTGTATGAGGGATTTTTTTCTGCGGGACAACTTGTAGGTTTTATTGGTACCATTTGAGAGTAGATGCGATTAGATGATTTTTTAAGTCAGGATTAACAGAAAACAGCATTTTTTCCATTGTTTTTTATAAAAAAATGTTACGCCATTCACCGTGCGGGTTAAATAATGTAACAGCTTTATAGACGGAGTCGTTACGGACGCGGCGATGCCAAATATGTGTAACTTTTATGCTTTATTGTATTTTTTTTTAATAGTAAAGCATTTTGTAAGGGGAAAAAGTGGGTTTTTCTTTCTTTTTTTCCAATTTTTTTTTATTAACTTTATTCAACTTTTTTACTAGTCTTACTAGGGGACTTTAATATGTGACTCTCTGATCGCTATTATAATACACTGCAATACTTTTGTATTGCAGTGTATTACTGCCTGTCCGTTTTAAAATGGACAGGCATCTGCTAGGTCATGCCTCTGGCATAGCCTAGCAGGGATTCACTACAGGCAGACCTGGGGACCTGCCATCGGAGACACAGACACTCGGCGATGTTATCGCCGGGTGTCAGTGGGATGAGAGGGAGCTCCCTCTCTCTCTCCCTCCAAAACCACTCAGATGCGGTGCACGCTATTGAGCACCGCATCTGAATGGTTAAACGGGTGAGATCAATACTAATATCGATCTCACACGTTCGAGCAGGGATGCCCCCAGCCCTCAGCTACCTCTGGCAGCTGAGAGCAGGGAGATTTGACAGTTCCCTGCTATGTTTACTTTATTCTGATGCAGCGCCGTGGAAAGGCTATTGCATCAGAATAAAGCCCACTAATGACCGTCGTGAAAAGGCTTATCAGCGGTCATTAAGGGGTTAAAGAGGACAAAGAATAGAGGGTGTTAGAAAGTCTCCAAATGGTCTAAGTAAACGTCATTGAGCTAATTAAGGGCATCGGCAAAGTGTCTACAGCCCCAGATCATAATAATGCATTTGGATGGCTAGGGGCAATCCAGAATTTCTCAATCTCAGTCCATTTATTATATGCACGCAGCGAAGCCCAACTAGGGATCCTACGCAGTATACAGCTAAATAGTAACGATACACATCGGGAACTGCCAGGCCACCCGATGAAATAGTAGAAAGTAGGACTGACTTCAGGATTCTATGGCGTTTACCCGCCCAGATATATTTCAGTAAAAATGCTTGGAACTTTCGAATATCCTTTTGCGGTAAAGGCACCAGGAGAGTTTCCAAGAGATAAAGGTATTTTGGTAAAATAGTCATTTTAACTGCAGACACTCTGCCGAAGAAGGATAGGGGGAGGGCGGACCACTTAGATAATAGTCTATTAGTTTCCTGAAAAAAGGGGGAAAAGTTACATTTGTATAAGGAGTTATAAGAGCGAGTAAGCTGAATACCTAAATATTTGAAGGAGGATTTTAGGGTCAAAGTAAGTGACAAAGAAAGACCAATCGGTAGGGCTTCCGTCTTAGAGTTGTTAATCTTATATCCCGAGTAAAGGCTATATTCATTTAGGACCGAGTGTAGGTTAGGTAAAGAAATTTGTGGGTTGCGCAGAGTCAGTAGGACATAATCAGCAAATAGGGACATTTTAAATTCCCTATCCCATACCAAAATTCCTTGAATATCCGGATTACTCCTGATACGAGAGGCCAGTGGCACTACACATAACACAAAAAGACGGGGGGAGAGGGGGCATTCCTGACGAGTGCCATTGGAAATATTTAGACACTGAGAGGTAGCATGTGGTAGTTTAACCACTGCATTTGGAGAGGAGTATAATGAGTGTATTCTAGTAAGAAAAGGGTCAGAGATGCCAGTAAGCCGGAAGAATCAGTCTTATTGAGAACATCAACCAAATCAATTGTACGTCTAGTGTGGTCTCCAGCCTGCCTATGCATGACAAAGCCAACCTGATCTTTGTGTATCAAACCAGGGAGAAGTGAGCCAAGTCTATTGGCCAAAATCGTAGTAAATATTTTGAGATCAGCATTCAACAAGGATATTGTCCGATAGCTGGAACAGTCAGACTGGTCCTTCCCCAGTTTAGGAATGACCGTAATAATAGAATGAAGCATAGAAGGGGGGGGGGGGGGATCAAGGCTCCGGACAGGAAAGAGTTAAAGAGAGCTAACATGTGCAGAGTTAGTGAGTCCTGAAAAACTTTATAATAGAGGTATGGAAACCCATCAGTGCCCGGGGATTTACCATTAGGAAGTTCTTTTATAGTGTCCTGTAGTTAATCTATAGTAATAGGAGCATTGAGCATAAGCGAGTCAGTAGATGTAATAGTGGGGAGAGGGCATGATTTTAAATAATCCGAGAGACGTTGGGCCCGAGCGGATGGATCTGTAGGAAGTTGTGATGTGAGAGAGTATAACTTCATGTAATATTGGTGTAATATATTGGCCTGTTGGTTGGGATGAAATATCATCTGACCTTGTGTATCTCTGAGTTCAGAAGGAGCAGACTGAGCCGTTTTATCAGGTAATTGAGCCGCAAGCAACGAATGCGCCTTATTCCCCCTTTCATAATATCGTTGCTTAGTATACATTAGTAACTTTTCCACTTTGGCAACAGAGAGATCCTTCAACTTGCCTCGTGTCTCAATAATACGTCGAAGAGTAGATGTGGAGGGGAAAAGGGACATTTTATTTTCCAATTTAGTTAGAGTCGTCATCAAATCTAAGCGTTGTTGAACCGCGTCTCGTTTCAGGTGAGAGGAAAGGGAAATACAATGCCCTCTGAGAACCACCTTGTGCGCCTCCCATATTGTGGATAGCGTTGGGACTGAGTCCTTGTTAAAAGTAAAATATGAGTCACTATGAGTTTTAAGGGATACCCTATGGACTGGGGATTTAAGTAGGCGTTCATTCAGTCTCCAATGACACATCCGGGTAGTCCGTAAGTCAGAATGCAGGTCCACCATGACCGGAGCGTGATCCGATCATGTAATAGGGCCAATGTCAACAGAAGAGGATGAACGAAGGCCCGGTAAGTTACCTAAGAATAAATCTATCCGGGTATGAGTGCTATGTGGGTGCGAATAAAAGGTATACTGCTTAGCCGAAGGGTTAGAGACTCTCCATAAATCATATAAGTTATATTTACGGATCAATCGACAAAACGCTGATGTATGCTTACGTAATTCTAAAGGCAGGGAAGGTGTACTGAAGGAGTGTCTGTCCATAGTATCAGAGAGAGGTCAAAGTGGTTAGCACTGTTGCCTTGAAGCGCTGGGGTCCTGGGTTCAAATCCAACCAAGGACAACATCTGCATGGAGTTTGTATGTTCTCCCCGTGTTTGCGTGGGTTTTCTCCGGGCACTCCGGTTTCCTTCCACACCCCAAAAACATACCAATAGGGAATTTAGATTGTGAGCCCCAATGGGGACAGTAAAAGAGGACCCCTGTACAGCGCTGTGTAATATGTTGGTGCTATATAAGTAACTGAAATAATAAAGTCACCTCCTACAAATAAGGTAGTAGACGGCAGACGGGAGATCTTAGCCAAAACCCTTTTCAAAAAGGGGATTTGTAGCGTATTCGGGGCATATACATTACACAAAGTGATCGGAACACCCTTCAGAGTCCCTGCGAGGATGACATACCTTGCGAATCAGCAATGGACCAGGTGACTTGTAATGGACAATCCCGCTTTAAAACATTTTTATTAACTTTTTTTTTGTCCCACTAGGGGACTTCAAGACCTGCAGCTCTGATCGCTGCTAGAATACTGGAAAGATATATTCAGCACACACAGTTGAAGTTGAAGAAATCGTATTTTTTATTTATTTTGTACTGATGCCAGTAGCTTAGTGCGAAGTTTCAGTCAGAAATTGACCTTGATCAGGCACCGAGTCAAGC
The DNA here is from genome assembly GCF_050947455.1 of Rhinoderma darwinii. Taxonomy (NCBI): domain Eukaryota; kingdom Metazoa; phylum Chordata; class Amphibia; order Anura; family Rhinodermatidae; genus Rhinoderma; species Rhinoderma darwinii. The sequence continues at coordinate 398,976,704 of NC_134688.1, read as the reverse complement.
TGGGCAAAGGAAACTTCTGCAAATGGCGCTAAGTAATAATGGTGGCTGATCGGTCGTGTAAACGCTTAGACGAGCAGTTAGCCGCCATTATCTTATCACTTAGCGCCACACGTTGCACTAAGCTACTGGCATCAGTACAAAATAAATCAAAAATAAGATTTCTTCAATTTCAACTGTGTGTGCCGAAAATACTTATTTTCAGTTGTGATTGGGTTGGTATCCTATTCATGCACCTACCCTGGTCTTGTGCAATCCAAACCCCTACGCTGCTGCTAGAATACATTGCACTACTGTGAAGGATTTGCCTGACACAGCTTCTGTGTCGACGCCCGTGGTTAATCAGCCTGCATCTGTTCCTAGGTCTGCTAGAGTGACTCGATCTGCTACCACTCAGGCATGTTGGCTGAGGAGTGGGAGAGCCTATCGCAGCCTGGCCAGACGGTTCTAGCTCCCGCCCTTGGTTACCATTGACCTCTACTTCATATTGACCCTGGCTTGACTTACTATTCTCCTGCTCTGCATTTGTTACCACGTACACTCCTGGTTTGACTCGTCTCGTCCACTACCCTGTTACTCACGGTGTTGCCGTGGGCAACTGCCCCTCATTCCTTTGCTTTTGTATTCCCTTGTCTTGTTTGTCTGTCGTGCACATATTGAGCGTAGGGACCGTCGCCCAGTTGTACGCCGTCGCCTAGGACGGGCTGTGCAAGTAGGCAGGGACTGAGTGGCGGGTAGATTAGGGCTCACCTGTCTGTCTCCCTATCCTGACATTATATAATCACAGGCCCATATACCCTTTCTACCCTGGTCCCTGACACACTATGGACCCCCTTGAGGCCCTGGCTCAGCAAATGCAGGGTCTCTCCCTACAGGTCCAAGACCTGGCTCAGAGGTGCAACCAGCGTGATGCTACTCAGGTAGTGCCCTCCACCCCACCTCAAATTGCCTGACCGGTTCTCAGGGGACCGGAAGACTTTTTTCTCCTTTCGGGAAAGTTGTAGTCTCTATTTCCGTTTAAGGCCCCACTCCTCAGGTTCTGAGAGCCAGCGAGTGGGTATAATTATGTCCCGGCTCCAGGACGGCCCCCAGGAATGGGCCTTCTCCTTGGCCCCTGAACTCTCTTCTGTTGACTTTTTTTTTCGGTTTTCTGACTCATCTATGACGAGACTGCCAAGATGATTGGGTCTCCTTCATTCCCCTCGCCGAATTTTCCCTCAATAACCGGGTCAGTAACTCGTCAGGGGTCTCTCCCTTTTTCTGTAATTTTGGATTTAATCCACGGTTCTCCTCCGTTTCACCTGGTGGTTTCAACAATCCCGAGGTAGATGTCGTTCATGGGGAACTGTACACAGTCTGGGCCCAGGTACAGAAGAACCTTGAGGTGTCTCAGAGCATACAAAAGACTTAGGCAGATAAAAGACGTTCTGCTAACCCCTTGTTTGTGGTCGGGGATCTGGTGTGGCTATCTTCAAAAAATTTGCACCTTAAAGTTCCGTCCCAAAAATTTGCTCCCCGGTATATAGGGCCGTACAAGGTCATTGAGGTCCTTAACCCTGTCTCCTTCCGGCTGGAGTTACCCCGTCTTTTCAAATACACAACGTGTTCCATGCCTCCCTCCTGAAACGCTGCTCCCCGTCCGTGACTACCTCGAGGAAACCTCCGGTCGCTGTTCTTACCCCTGAAGGGGTAGAATTCGAGGTGGCCAAGATTGTGGACAGCAGGATGGTCCAAGGCTCCCTCCAGTACCAGGTCCATTGGAGAGGATACGGGCCTGAGGAGAGGACTTGGGTACCCGCCCGGGATGTTCACGCCGGGTTATTGCTCAGGAAGTTCCATCTTCGGTTCCCCAACAAGCCAGGTCCACCTAGTAAGGGTCCAGTGGCCCCTCATAACAGGGGGGGTACAGTGAACGATTTGCCTGACACAGCTTCTGTGTCGACGCCCGTGGTTAATCAGCCTGCATCTGTTCCTAGGTCTGCTAGAGTGACTCGATCTGCTACCACTCAGGCTGGTAGGCTGAGGAGTGGGAGAGCCTATCGCAGCCTGGCCAGACGGTTCTAGATCCCGCCCTTGGCCTATTTATACCTTCATTTGCTGCTTGTCCTTTGCCTGTGATTCTCTTGTTTCCTGGCTCTGCTGTTCCTGCTGTTACCATTGACCTCTGCTTCATATTGACCCTGGCTTGACTGACTATTCTCCTGCTCTGCATTTGTTACCACGTACACTCCTGGTTTGACTCGGCTCGTCCACTACTCTGTTGCTCACGGTGTCGCCGTGGGCAACTGCCCCTCATTCCTTTGCTTTTGTGTTCCCTTGTCTTGTTTGTCTGTCGTGCACATATTGAGCATAGGGACTGTCGCCCAGTTGTACGCCGTCGCCTTGGACGGGCTGTGCAAGTAGGCAGGGACTTAGTGGCGGGTAGATTAGGGCTCACCTGTCTGTCTCCCTATCCTGACATTACAACTACCTATGTAGTGTAATGTATTCCAACTGTCAGTTTGACACTGACATAATCGGAAGCCTATGAGAACCAGCCGGAGGCTGCTTCTCATAGCTTTCCGTACATGGCAGACCCGGAGGCCATTGTCTGGCCTCCGGTTGCGATGCCAACCATCAGTGGCTCCCGAAATCGGATTGTGGGGGCTGCTGATGTGCTACAAACTCCTTAGATGCTGCGATCACAACGGATCGCCGCATCTAAGGGGGTTTAACTGCAGAAATCAGCGGAGATGGACCGCTGACCGGCAACAGGGGAGTGTCAGCTTCAGGGACAGCTGACCTCCCGGTTCACACTGTCACCAACAGTGTGCACCGGGAACAACTCCGTAACTATACGTCCTCGTGTGGGAAGTAATCTCCTGCTAGGATGTATAATTACTTACTTATGCGGGTAGAGGTTAACTGAAGTTGGGTCACAAAATTTTTGATAGCGTAGTGACGCTATTGTAGCTCACATGTAGTGTAGTCAATTATTTTTACTGTTTTATCCAGCGTTAAGGTTAATTTGTTAGTGTCAGGTAGTCAGGAATTTTATACAGTTTTATATTGAACGTTCAGTAAATTTATTTCTCCTAAATTTTTATCTTATTCTAATCTTTTTCTTCTCTTCCTTTTTTCTTCTTTGAGATTTGATATACACGTGTAAAAGCACAACACACACAACCACCTCTAAAAATAAATTGAGTAAAAATAAAAAATGTCCCAATCATCTCAAAGGGTCTATTCAGCCTAGGAGGCATACGCCATCCTGGCCTCTGACACTGATTAGCGCAGCGAGGGAGAAGAGGAAATTGCCCCATACCTCTTGACCTCCTCCTCATCCAGTAATGAGAAACTCCCACAAAAAGCCCCCCCAGGACAACAGCTGACAACGACCCAAACAAAAGATCCCATGTGGTAACCCGGCCCTTGAGAATTATGAGCCTCACATTCCAGATTTCATAGGAAGCTCAGGAATTCGGTTTGAGACTGCAGGCCTCACAGAAATTGACTTTTTCAAGGTCTATTTCTCTGAGGATTTTGTTAATTTAATGGTGGCCCAGACAAATTTATACGCCCACCAATTTTTAGGCCAAAATCCCCATGTCATCATTTGCAAGGTGGACCCCCATAGAGGGAGCGGAGATGATGACATTTTGGAGGCTTGTGCTACATATGGCCTAGTAAAAAAGCTAGAGATTAGGTAATACTGGAGTACTGACATTTTATACAGCACCCCATTTTATTGCATGGCAATGCCCCGGACAAGTTTTGAAATAATTCAGATTTTTTTTTTACATTATAATAATGCACAGTGCGCGCCCCGTGATGACCCCACATATGACCACCTATTCAAAATCAGGCCAGTCATTGATCATTTTTGCACCACATTTGAGCAATCATACACCTCCAAAAAGAACATTGCAACAGGCGAGTGCCTTGTACATTTTAAGGGGAGACAAAAATTCCGCCAATACCTGCCCAGCAAGAGGGCGAGGTACGGGATTAAAATGTACAAACTATGCGAGAGCAGCCCAGGGTACACCTACAGGTTTAAGGTTTATGAAGTGAAGGGCACCAGGATAGAACCTACTTAATGCCCCCCTGTCCTGGGAGTTAGTGGGAATATAGTGTGGGATATGGTGCACCCACTGCTGGACCCAGGTTATAACTTTTACGTGGATAACTTCTACACCATCTCCCGCTATTTAACAGCCTCTCCACCAGAAGTACTGTAGTATGTGGCACCGTGCGCAAAAACCAGAGAGGCCTCTCTAAAACTCTGATTGGGCAACCACTAAGAAAGGGAGAAAGCAGGGCACTACACAGCGAGAACATGTTGCTGGTCAAGTATAATGAGCCCCAAGCCAGATTGCATCCTGGTCTACAATAAGTACATGGGTGGGGGTTGATCTCTCTGATCAAGTACTAAAGCTGTACAGTTGCCATGCGGAAAAAAGCTATGCACATGGTACAGATAGCATTGTATAACGCTTACCTGCTATCCCAATGTGCAGGCTGGACAGGGACATTCTTTAATTTTCCATCCATGGATTATTAATTGTATAATTTATTTAAATGCTCACTATACCCCTAAATAATTCCTTGAGGGGTGTAGTTTGCCAAAAGGGGTCACTTTTGGAGGGTTTCCACTGTTTTGGCCACTCAGGGGCTTTGCAAATACGACATAGCCTCTGCAAACCATTCCAGCTAAATTTGAACTAAAAATGGCGCTGCTTCCATTCTGAACCCTGCCGTGTGTCAAAACAGCAGTTTATGACCACATATGGGGTATGGTTGGACTGGGAAGAAACTGCTCTACAAATATTGGGGTGCTTATTCTCCTTTATTCCCTGTGGAAATGTAACAAAAATAGCTAAACCTACATTTTATTGGCAAAATTGCATATTTTTATTTTTACGGCCTATTTCCAAGAATTTCTGCAAAAAACCTGTGGGGTCAAAATGCTCACTATAGCCCTAAATAAATTCCTTGAGGCGTGTAGTTTAGCAAATGGAATCTCTTTTGGGGGGTTTCCACCCTTTTTTCCCCTCAGGGGCTTTGCAAATGCGACATGGCCTCTGTAAACTATTCCAGCTAAATTTGAGCTCCAAAATTCAAATGGCGCTCCTTCCCTTCTGAGCCCGACAGTGTGTCCAAACAGCCGTTCATGAACACATGTGCTTTTTCTCCATTAGTCCATTTTCACGGCCCAATTCTAATAAAATCTATGATACACCTGTGGGGTCAAAATGCTCACTACACATCTAGATGAATTTCTTGAGGGGTGTAGATTTCAAAATGGGGTATTTTTTGGGGTGTTTCCTTTGTTTTGGTACCACAAGACCACTTCAAATCTGACATAGTGCCTAAAATATAATCTAATAAAAAGAAGGCCCCAAAATACACTATGTACTCCTTTGCTTCTGAGGCCTGTGCTTCAGTCCATTACCGCACTAGGGCCACATGTGGAATATTTCTAAAAACTGCCGAATCTGGGCAATAAATATGGAGTTGTGTTTCTCTGGTTAAACTGCCTAAAGGGTTAAGAAACTTTCTCAATGCTGTTTTGAATACTTTGAGGGGTACAGTTTCTAAAATGGGGTGATTTATAGGGGATTTCTAATATATAGGGCCCTCAAAACCTCTTCAGAACTGAACCATGAAAAAAATCGGCTTTTTAAATTTTCTTGAAAACTTGAGAAATTGCTGCTAAAGTTCTAAGCCTTGTAACTACCTAGAAAAATAAAAAGGATGTTAAAAAAAACGATGCAAACATAAAGTAGACATGTGCGAAATGTTATCTAGTGACGCAATCTTGGAGCGTGTCTTCTCTTGGAGCGCCCTCTCTGGAGGTGAACCTCAAGTTGGTTAAGCCATATAAACATTGATCTGGCTACACAGGTGGCACAGTAGCGTAGCTAGCGGGCCCACTGAGATGGTGGGGCACACCGCGACCGCCCCCGCCATGACCGCCGCTCCCGCCATGGCCACGTCACACAGTGCTGCCTGCTGTCTGAGGGGGCAGCAGTGCAACTGAAACCAGCCGCCGCTACCCTCTCCTTAAATAGCTCGACCCAACCGTTCCTCCTCAGTGTAGGTCTACTAACCATATCTAGAGTATGAGGGAACGAAAAAAAGAGAGAGAATGCCCGGCGCACATAGTGCATCATCACAAAAGAAAAGAAAATAGGGGCTTGGGGGTAAGAAATATGCTTACCACAAGGCGTTGTGCTGGGGGCACAACAACCTCTTGTGCTTGTCAGAGTAGGAGACTGCAACCAGGATTCCATCTGGGAGCCACACAGGCACCGTGTTAAATTAGGTCTGATAGGAGGTAGAATAAAAATATATATATATTTTTAAAAAATTATATATTTTTGGGAATACTTCCCCAGCGCTGTCTCTTTGCAAAGAAGGTAAATGCAAATGATTGTGGCAATCAATCCATGTGAGGCAGGAGGTAAATGCTATATGTTTAATTGAAAAAAAGCTACGCGTTATATATATTTAAAAAAAAAAATATATATATATATTTTTTTATTCTACAACTTGTCTACTAACGATGTCTGGTAACTTTACATATCTATTACTGATCATAAATATGTGTAAATAATGTTTGAATAACATAAGTAAGGGGGGGGGGATGTAAGGGTGCTGGAGGGTTTACTAGAAACCGAATTACCGGTAAGTCTAATTCTATTTTCTCAAGGCACCCTCCGTGACAGCATCACAGGAGAATTCCCAAATAAAGAAATACCTGGTTTGTGGGGGGGGGGGGGGGATTGGGGGACTACAGCTTGGAGAACTTTCCTACCAAAGGAAAGACCCTTGCTGGAAAGTCTGTAATGTTTTGTAAAAGTGTGAACGGATGGCCAGGTTGCTGCTAGCTTGGAGAACTTTCCTACCAAAGGAAAGACCCTTGCTGGAAAGTATGTAATGTTTTGTAAAAGTGTGAAGGGATGGCCAGGTTGCTGCTTTGCAGATCTGTTCAATAGATGCATCCGCTCTTTCTGCCCAGGATACCGACATGTGTAGGGTGGGCCTTTAGATGTTCTGGGGGAGACATGTGGAGGTTTTGATAAGCTACACTGATTGCCTTTGTTATCCATTTTGCCAGTGTAGTTTTTGAAACATTCTTTCCTTTATTAGGACCATTAAATTGAATGAAAATATGAGTTTGTGGATTTAATATATTGTAGGATAATCCTGCGGACATCTAGTGTGTGACAATTTTCTTCCTTTTTGTTTGTTGGATTTTGACAAAATGAAGAGAGTACTACATATTGGGACATGTGGAAGCTGGACATTACCTTGGGAAAGAAGGTGGGATTTGGATGAAAAATTAGCCTATCATCTAGGATTCTAAGAAAGGGATCCCCAATAGTGAGGGTCTGAATTTTTCCAACCCTTCTAGCTGTGGTTATAGCTACCAAAAAAGCTGCCTTCCAAGAGAGATGATTTATGTTACAGGCAAATATGGGTTTAAAGAAGGGGTCTCAAACTCGGCCGGGTAAGTGGGCTACATATAGAAAAGATGGGAAGTTGACGGGCCGCATTACTTTCAAATTTGATACAATACAAAATTATTGTTAATCAATTAGTTATTTGACCAATCAGCATAATGCACTCTTCTCCATTCATTTACACAGCATCATCACGTTCTAACTAGAACAATGTGCAGCCACATACACAAGTGTCCTGATAATGAATACACATGACCTCCAGCCTGGACGTCATGTGTATTCAGAATCCTGACACTTCTGAATCTTTTCTGTGAGATTCCAGCAAGCCACGCGTAATCTCGCGAGATTACGAGGTAAACGAGATTTCGTTTCCCTTGCTGGAAATCTCACAGAAAAGATTCAGAAGTGTCAGGATTCTGATTACACATGACGTCCAGGCTGGAGGTCATGTGTATTCATTATCAGGACACTTGTGTATGTGGCTGCACATTGTTCTAATAAGAACACTATGTGCTGTGTAAATGAATGGAGAGGAGTGCATGATGCTGATTGGTCACTGATTCGTTAGCATCATACACTTCTATTCACAACGCCCAGTTAGTGAAACAAGTAAACACGCCCAGTTAAAAACACAATACACGCCCAGTTGGACATACGAAAAAAAAACACGCCCAGTTGTCCATTTAAAACCTCATTTGCATATATATAAAATAGCTCATAACTTGGCCAAAAATTATAGTTTTTCAAAAAAACAAACGTTACTGTTATCTACATTGCAGCGCCGATCACATGCAATAAGAGATAGGGATTTGAGAATCTGGTGACAGAGCCTCTTTAAGCCCTGCCCTAGTAATGGATGCTGTCACTCAGCCAGCAGCTATTAATAAGGCAGTTGTAATAAAGTTTAGAAAAAAACAAAGACATAGAAAAAATATTTTATTGAAATAAAAATCCCACACACAACCCTCATTATCCATTTTACTGAGAATAAAAAACACAATTATCGAAGTAGTCCTCGAATCCGAAGTAGTCCAACAACCTAACTTGTAAAAAAAACACAAACACACAAAAATAATAAGTAACACATTAAAAAAAGCAAAACAATTATTACTCTTACCTTTCCTGGGTCCAGCGCTGGAGACGCAATGTCAGCAAGCTGAGCCCTGTATCTAATCCGATCATGTGTGATACTGTCTGCTGAGCCACTGTATCTAATCCTATCATGTGTGATATTGTCTGCTGAGCCACTGTATCTAATCCTATCCATAGCTATAGGGTTGTAGTGCTATAGATATGCTGCCTCCTATATACACATATACATACACGCACACATTTTTTCCTGGGGGGGTATATGTATTGGGGCTATTTCGCCTGGCGTTTCAAGACCTTAGTAACGCCCCTGGCTGCTAGTGCCGCATTGTTGGGTCACTTAGGAGACCCAGCGAAGCAGCTGAAAGCTGCGGGCCGTCGGCCGTGAGAAGTTTTGGGGGGGGGGGGGACACCAAGAAGTACCTTTGCATCGGGGGCCTTGAGCCTTTAGCTACACCCCTGGTTTCACCTCAAGGTATTTAGGGTGATCCATATAAGAAGAAAGTCCCCTCGGAAGAGAATAAAGGTGTAAAAAGGTGTATGGCCAAGGAGGTGAAGTAGAGGCCGTATTGTGCCATTTACAATATGGCGTTCGAGAGCGCCTGGGATTACAAGGCATGGTTGACGTCACTAACTGCCGTAAGCGCCTTGATAGTTTCAGCTGACACGTTTCATCCCTGTTTAGGATTTCTTCAGAGCTATTCGGTTAGTGCAAGATAATACGGCATCTTTATAATGCCATGCTTAAAGGGAAAGTGTAAAGGATCTGCCAGGCACAGCTTCAGGGTTAACTTCCTTAGGTAATCAGTCTTCACCTGAGTCTATCTCTCTGAGACTGACTCCAGCTTCCACCACTCAGGCTGGCAGGCTTAGGAGTGGGAGAGCCTATCGCAGCCTGGCCAGACTCAGCTAGCTCCCGCCCTCTGTCTATTTATACCTGCCTTTCCTTTTCCTCCTTGCTTGTGATTCTTTCCGTGTGATTTCCTGGCCCAGCTACAGCTCCTAACAATTTGATCCTGCTCCATTCTGACCCTGGCTTTCTGACTACTCTTCTGCTCTGCGTTTGGTACCTCGTGCTCTCCTAGTTTGACTTGGCTCGTTCACCACTCTGTTGCTCACGGTGTTGCCGTGGGCAACTGCCCCTTTCCCTTTGCTTTATATTCCCTTGTATGTTTTGTCTCGTGCACTTACTGAGCGTAGGGACCGCCGCCCAGTTGTACCCCGTCGCCTAGGGCGGGTCGTTGCAAGTAGGCAGGGACAGAGTGGCGGGTAGATTAGGGCTCACTTGTCCGTTTCCCTACCCCTATCATTACAGAAAGTGTCCCAAATTTTTTTGTCTACAGCAAAATTATAATGAATCCTTTACAAAAGGTAAGTCCATTTACAGATAAGTATGTATATACTTATTTTCTCCAAGACAATTATCACAATTTTGTCAAGCAACCAAATCTTAAAAGAAAGTACACTTATGTAGACAATCAAGTAAGAAATATATAACGACAATGGATCACAGGGTATGATTTTTCATCTCTGCAGTTAATGAATGATCAGAGGGGTCCCCATCAAAAAAACTTAAATCTACATCTATGGTTTGCTTCGGGGTGGCAGGGAGTCAGTCCAATGCCATACTTGTTTTTAATTAATAAATTATGTGTATAATGTTCTTTTTTTTTTCTATGATGGGCGTTATATAAAGAGATGATGGGGTTTATATACAGGGATGATGGCTGGTATATAATTAGAATGCGCCTCTTCAGTTGTAAACATGCGTTAAGGGGGGGCCCACTCACATGTTTTGCCCCCCTTTGCTAAACCACTAACTCCGCCTCTGAGGTGGCACCAATATTCATCTATACTAGGGCTGAGGTAGCGTCCCAGGATTTTTTTAAGGAGACTGTCAGCCTTCCTCTCTAATGGTTCATTTAGCTGTGAAGAGTCCTCAAATGGGAAATAGTCTTTTTTCCCGCCTTAGCCATCTGGATGTCGATTTTTGGTATTTCAGACCAGGATTTAATTTCTTGCTCGTCCAGGGGGAATCTCTCTCTAAATTCATGAGGTATAGAGACCTGTTTCTCTGGAAATTTCCATTCATCCTCAATAAGCCCTTTGATCTTATGTATAGGGAATACTTGTTTTCTCTGGGTTCTTAGTCCTGCAAACATTACGTCCTGGACAGAACGTGATTCCTGGACTTCTTCAACCCCATTGTCCTTCTCACTGCCCCTAATAGTTCGACCATAAATTCAGATGAGAAATAACATCTCTTCTTTCTGTGGTGTGGAGACAAAATACTCAGTGTGAATTAGCCCTAAACGTCCTCTTACACGGTCCAACCTGGGCCGTGTAAACGAGTGCTGATCAATGAGAAAGCTTGTTGATCGGCGCTCGTTTGCTCCTCTCACAAAGAGCTAGTATGGGGACGAGCGCTTGTTATCCCGATCGCTCGTCCCCATACGTTATCATGTCGGCAGCGCATCTCCGTTTACACAGGAAGATGCGCTGCCAACTATATTTTCAGTATTTAAAACGCTACGATCAGCTGATTTGCGCGTTCATCGACTGATCATTGCCCTGTTTACACAGGGCAATTATCGGTAACGAGCGTTCTATGAACGCATGTTTGTCTGATAATTGGCTGGTATACAAGGGCATTAGGTATCACAGATTCATTAAAGTTTGTTTTATAGTTATAATTTATGACTTTTGGATTTTTATCTTTGAATGGGAAGCCTCCTCAGAAAAAAAAGACGTTTTAAGTATTAGGGTATGTTCACACTCTTAGAAAAAAAAGTCTGAAAATACGGAGCTGTTCTCAAGGGAAAACAGCTCCTGATTTTCAGACGTCCCTTTAGCAACTCGCGTTTTTCGCAGCGTTTTTTTACGCCAGTTTTTGGAGCTGTTGTTTTTCTATAGTCAATGAAAAACGGCTCAAGAAGTGACATGCACTTATTTTTCGCGGCCATTTTTAAAAAAAACGCCCCGTCGGAACAGAACGCCGATTTTCCCATTGAAATCAATGGGCAGATGTTTGGAGGCGTTCTGCCTCCGATTTTTCGGCCCGAAATACAAGCCGTGTGAACATACCCTTACACATCCACTGGACTGAAGATTCTTAACGGAGACGTCTTGGACTTTTGCAGGACCCAAACCTACATGCATATATGAGTGTTGTGCCTCAAGCACAACCATGCTAGGTGAGCAGCTAAGCTGTTGTTCTCTGTTATCAGTGTACTTTTTAAGAACATGCTACCCTATGAAGTGCTATTTTACACTTTTTTTTGCTCTAGCTATTGCATTAAATATATGGCATTTGATATAAACAACACACTCAAGTAGTCTTAGGGGCTGTTCACATGCATTGGAGGATCCATTAGGGGCTTCCGTGACAAATTCTGTTTTTGATGACAAAATAGTGCAGCATGCTGCACTATTATATCAGGCAAAATTATGGAAACCATGGCGGACACCCAACAGAACCCATTAAAGTCAATGGGTTCCATTGGGCGCCGTCGGTTTCCATCATGCAACGGATCCAGAGATTCAGATCTTGCCGTTCTGTTCCTATGACGAAACGCATATCTGAACGACCCCTTATCTACACTGCAGCTAACACTTTTTTGCACATCTTTCATCTCAATATTTAAATCAATGTGAATTTCTGCATCATTATTCCACATTGTGACGCCATGTTTGGATCTATTCCCAGTTTGGGTAGGGGGTTATCCTAGAATCACAATTTTGTACTGGCTTTCATTCACTAATACTATGCAATGTTAAATACCTTTGTGTCAAAAAAGACAAAAGTATAGAAGGTATGATACCTTTATTGGCTAACCATAAAAGTTCTATATGCAGCTTTCAGAGCACACAGGCTCCTTCTTCAGGCAGTTTACAAATGAATGACTTCAAAAAATACTAAAGGCTACGTTTTAGGTTAGTCTTTATTCCAATGATTGAGCCACTAGAGGGAGAGGAAGTATAAGAAACATATTATATGCAACTTAATCCAGCTGCAAACTCAGTGGAATATATCACCAAACATTATTATATAAGACTAAATATTATTCTGTATGGACCAGGTTGGATTCAACCACTTCCCTAAGTTAAATGGGTTTTATGAAAAAAAATAAAAAAATAATAGAATTAGACTTACTGGTAATTCGGTTTCTATAAAACCCTCCATGACAGCACCACAGGAGGTAAGGGCTCCGCTTCTAATTGGGACAGGAACCACCACAAGAGGTTAAATAGCCCCTCCCCGCCTCCCTTCTCAGTGTATTTCAAATAACCATATGGCATAGTGATTCAACATACTTATTCCTTCATAATGACATTGCTCATTTGTAAATAATAATACGGGGGGGGGGGGGGGGACGGACTCAGGGAGGGTTTCATAGAAAACGAATTCCCGGTAAGTCTAATTCTATTTTCCCACTTACCCTCCATGACAGAACTACAGGAGAGTTCACAACTGAAAATGTATTGGGGGGACGGGACTATGGCGTGAAGAACCCTTCTGCCAAAGGAAAGATCTTCAACGAAAGCCAAATTAAGTCTGTAGTGGTTAATGAATGTATAGACGGAAGACCAAGTAGACCATCACCTCTTTCCACCCAAGGTAGACATTGCTCTGGTGGAGTGAGCTTTTAGATTTCCAGGGGGATTAAGATTTTGGATCCGATACGTTTCTATGATTGCTTTCTTAATCCAATTTGCAATGGTAGTTTTGGAAGCTTTTTTTGCCTTTATTTGACCCCAGAACTAGACAAAAAGATTTTGATCTGTCCTCCAAGAATCTGTCAATTCTAAGTATTTTAGTACAGTTCTGCGTACATCCTTTTTAGGATTTGACAGAAAGATGGAAGTACGATGTCCCGGGACATGTGGAATTCTGATACCAC